>NC_092280.1:7286300-7296300 GCF_036320965.1 Panulirus ornatus | reverse complement strand
GAAGACATATATGCCAAGCTCAAATTCAGGTTCTATCTTTGGCAGGCGATATATGGAACATCACCTGGAGGTGTTTTTGACACATTTGACAAAGAATTTGACAAGTTCCTCCTGAATATAGATGACCAGGCCACCTGCTATAGATAGATACGGAACATGGGTACCCAAGACCGTCTCTCACCTACGATTGATACGAAGGAATACGGAACACAGATCAGCGTTTCCAACCTGCGATTGATGCGAAGGAATACGGAACACAGATCACCGCCTCCCACCTGCGATAGTTACTTGGGGAATACGGAGCACAAGAGGCCAATTACATCGCATCTTGTCCAAGGAGGGAATAATGTAGCATGTCCGTCCAGATAAGAGATAAGATATAACCCTTATACGTCTTATAGAATAAGTCATACCAGGTTAATGAATGGAAAAGTCCTTCAGCAAAACCCTCCCAGAGTTACGGGGGCAAGAAGAACGAAGCTCCCCCCCTCCCCGAAAATACCAAGAAATATCCTCAAAATTTCTCCTCGAGAAACGAAACCTCTCTCGAAAAATACCAACATACACCCACACAGTTTTGCCCACCTCAGACTCCAAACCTCTTGTGAGATGAGTCTCTTTAATGAGTCAATGAATGAAACGGTGATGAATGACTGATGATGATGATGATGAATAAAATCAGCCCTTCCCATCCCCTGGTTCCTCTTCCCCCCAACCCTACCCCCAAACCAACCAAACCCTCCCTACCCCCTAGACCCGTTTTCTTATCAGCGACCGACAATTTACAAGCAATATCGGATGGTGTGACTATTTTTCCGGAAAGTGGGCCTAAAGACTTGGGGAAATTTCCCCCCTAAGAATGACTGGATCAGACAATATCCGTGAGGGGAAATAGTCGTGAATTACGGCGGCGCGGGCCACCGAGCTGAGGGAGGGAGGGAGGTGAGGTGAGGTGAGGTGAGGTGAGGTGGGGAAGAAAAAGATGGTGGTGCCTGGTGATGGTGACTTGAGTGGGGGGAGAGAGAGAGAGAGAGAGAGAGAGAGAGAGAGAGAGAGAGAGAGAGAGAGGGGAGATGGGGAGGAAGGAGGAGATGGGGAGATGGGTTAGGAAAGAAGTGGGTGATGGGGAGGTGTGATGGAGAGGAAATGGGGTGAATGAGGAGGTAAAAGGGGAAAGATTAGGATGAGGAGGAGGAGGAGGAATAAGAGGAAGGGAGAGGGAATAAAGAATGAAGAAAAAGAAAACGATATTAAGGTGAAAGAAGACGAATATAAAAGGAAGGTTGAATGAAGGAAAACGGAGGTTGAGCTTTGTGAAAGTTGAAAGATGAGAGAAAAATAATTAGAAAGAAAGAGAAAAAGATTTCAAACGATAGACAACGTGTAAGAAAACAGAAATAGATAAAAGCTTAGGTGAGAGAGGACAGAAGGAAGGGATGGAAGGAGAGAGAAAGAAGTGAAAGAATACACTTGAATGAGGAGGAAAGTTTCGAGACATATAAGTAAAATAAACTAAAAAGTAGTAAAGTAGTAGTGAAATAGTAGAGGGCAAAAAACACGAACAATGTTTTCCTAGAGACCAGAATACGTTAGGATCACGACGTAAACCGACTTTAACCTCCTCTCGACCATCTACCATTTTCGCATGCGGGGAAGAAGGGGGCAAGAGAGTGTTATACAGCTATACAGAGAGGCCAGCGAGGCTCACCAGACCTTAGCTGTGTGGGTGGAAGAGGCCAGAGAGTGACCAGATGTAGCTGGCAGCTATGTGCATTGGGCCAATGCAGACAACTACGATTGTAGAAAAGCTAAATCACACACACACACACACACACACACACACACACACACACACACACACACACACACATATATAGTGGCAAGCTATAATATAAAGTTACAGTAGACATGATATATAGGTATACCAGGTATAAGTGTGATGTATAGGAACAGAGCCCATTAACAATATGTCACCATTCGAGAAAGACGTGTTACACCATTTCAGGTGCAAGTTATGTTACCCATTTACAGTAGACCGTTACGATATCTTGCATGACTACGATACTCCGCTACGATACACAGCTACAGAGGTCTGATATATATACATATACAACTACAGTAGCCAGCTACGATACCCCATCACAGTAACCTCATGTGATACGCACCCACGATATCAAGTTACAAATACACAGATAGACATCTACGATACCCTGAACCCACACCAGCTATCGACAATGGGTAACGTAGGTGTATAACATGGGTACGTCGATGGGGATACGATACGAGCGAGACCCAGCCGACCCAATGGCGACGAAGGTAAACAGAAGGCAGTTGGTGTTGGTGGCTCCAGTAGCGTGTCGAGATGGGCATCCCAGGGTGGGAGAGGGATCCCTCGGGAGGGGACAGAGGCACCAGCAGCACCAGCAGCAGCAGCAGCAGGCACCATGGCTTGGTGACGCAAGGCCACACCTCAATGCCGTCTTGTGGGACATGCTCAGCCATGCCAAGACTCTGCCATACCAACTCTCCCATATCTCTCCCTTCTCTATGGCTATTTGCCCGACTGTCTGTACCTGAATATCCATCTCTTTCTTTATCTAAGATACCTTTCATCTCTGTCTCTTGTCTTTCCACCGTGTTGTATGGGGCACCTCCACGTTTACCTCACCGAGGATTTCTGGAACAAGGCTCTGCCAGTGTCCCCATTTTACATGACCTGGGAGAAGTGCAGCCAATTTGAAAGGGGTATAATTGAACCTCTCCGTCACACACATCCATTTAGTCAACAAGGCTCGGACTGTTTGATCGGATGCGCTTCAATGGCCCGCTTGTTTTGGACATTATAGAGAGGTGGCTCTTTTATGAGAGGTGCTCTTTTTTCTCTCTATCTCTCTGTCTCTCTCTCTCTCTCTGTCTCTCTCTCTCGAGGTTAGGCCATACTCGATGGCTCTGTATCCCTCCTTTATTTGGGCCTCGGTCTGTCTGTTATATGAAGTTGATCGAGTTCAGTGGGGTTGGATTCCCCTCACCAGCGAGCAGGAGGAGGAGGAGGAGGAGGAGGAGGAGCGAGCGGAGGAGTCTTGCATTTCCTCACGTTGCTCAACAAGACAAAACCGCGTCTGTTCTGCCTCCAGCCGTCTCACACTCCCACACTTCATCTAGTTGCCTCCTTTTTCTCTCCCACTCCCTGGTTTTAGTCGTTCACGCTCCATTCTCTGACGTCATCGCCGTTCACTGCCGTTCACTTGAGGGGCAGTGCACCACGGGACGAGTGACGTGGACGGGGAACGTGTCAGGGGACGGGTTGGAGTGGCTATGTGACCCGACATCACGTCCTCTCACCGCGCCCTCCGGGATCGCCTTACACTAAGAAAAACACGCAATATCGAGCACGCAGAAAGACAGTCTTCGGCCACAAAGGCAAGGAAACCTCTCAGGCCCGGGGCCTGTCTACGTCTCCCCGCGCCCCACCCGCGACAATAGCGTCCCTGTTGTCATCACCCCTTACACGTCAGCGGGTTTTCCTCAGTGCCCTGGGGCAGGGCTGTGTCTCACACTACCAAGGCAGCACACAAAACACATCTATATTACCCTCCTCATACAAGACAAGCCACCATGGCTGACAATCACGAATCACAACTACTAAATCAATCATTATGTCGATTGGGTCCACAAGTTATCAAAACGTCACTTGCCCTCAGGAGGGGCTGTTAGCAGGCGAGAATACCCCAAGCATCTTCAGGACGTCTGCCATCTCACTCTCTACTTCTAGAAGAAGAAGAAGAAGAAAAAAAGAGAGAGGAACCTTCCCTCCCTCAAGATCAGCTCTCCTACTCACACTAGCGTCATGGTGATTGTTTGTATGTCCCCGCGCGTGAGAGTAACACTTCCTTTCAGCCGTACGAAATCCCAGAGTCCTTCAGGCCGGTGTCATTGGCGTCACTACGAGGCACCGGAGCGTCCACGTCTGGTCACTGTGGCCCTTCGGCTCGGCACTGGCACGACGCTGGGTTCGCTGGACGAAAGCATGAGAGGGCCACAGGGCCATTGACGCCCCGGGCTAGAAACAACAGGGGCTTTATTCTCACATTCTCGGGTGCCTCAACGTGGTGACCAGTGTGTACGATGAAGAGGAACTCGGCTATATTGTTTTACGATCCTTTCTGGGGTTCCTAATGTGGGATTTTTGGTGCCTCTGCTCTTTGTGTGTGGCGAACGTGCATGAAAAAAGGAGGAAATATCGGTGAATTGTGTCACGAACGGTGACTAGGGAGGCGCAAAGGGAAGGTGGAGAGGGCGCGAGAACCCGAGCATAATGAAAAAAAGGTCCGTGTGAGGTAAAATTCAGTTGTAAACACGCATCCATTCACGGCCGCTGCTTGTTGCCGGTGCGTCTCACGGCTCCCCTCCCCCGCCTTGTCCCTCTCTCATGCGCGTACGCCGACGGATCCTTCTTCATTTAACCCTGACGAAACATGGCATGACGAAGGAGTCTGAGGCCTCCGCACGCCGGACGATTCATTAAGGGAAACGAGAACAAAACTCTGAAAAGTTCGTGGCGCGTTGGCTGCGCGGGCCTCAGAGCGACCTTAAAAACAAGTGAAGGTTTGTTTGCTGCTCTTTTTGCCCCACCGGTGTTAAATTCACCGTCGATGTCGCTTCACCTTTGGCCTCTTGAAGGCCGTAATTCACAGGACAGCGCTGGGAACGGGCCAGTTCAGGAACGCCTACAGGTATGGATCCTGTTGCGAAGAACGTAATGTGAGAAGTCATAGTAGACTAAGACTTTGGAGTATCTCTCTTCTGTCTGGTTGATGTAAAGGTCATAATGGATCGTGTCGACCTCCAAGGGTATCGCAACCTGCCCTTAATCCCAATATGGCGGCAGCCACATTTTCTATCATCTAATTTGTCTAATTAACATCCACTTCGCGGCGAAGACGCAGACGATAATGATCCAGTCTTTCGCAAGGGCGATGTGTGATTACCATAATGCTTCAGAACCGACGTTGCGTACACAGAACTACGTCGGGTCTGACCGGCCTTTTCTACGCAGCTCTCTCTCTCTCTCTCTCTCTCTCTCTCTCTCTCTCTCTCTCTCTCTCTCTCTCTCTCTCCTACCTGGAAATCGACAGGAATGATAAGCAAGACGCACTTCCTAGAACCAGCGATTGAAAATCCCCCATTTCAAAATAAAGATCTCGAGATTAACAATAAAAAAACTAATTAACATCCTTACCATTCAATAAAAAGTTAAACAATAACGAAAAAAAGTATATATATATATATATATATATATATATATATATATATATATATATATATATATATATATATATATATATATATATATATATATATGTGTGTGTGTGTGTGTGTGTGTGTGTGTGTGTGCGTGTATGTATGTGTGTGTGTGTGTGTGTGTGTGTGTGTGTGTGTGTGTGTGTGTGGAATCACAGAAATTTCAGAGCCTAAAAACTGAATGTAGTTTTTGATTTTCCTCTGGTGAATGATCAGTCTGTTGTCTGTGATCGGAGTTCTGTACATGTGGTTCTGTGTGCGGGATGACCTTGTCTGTACGTTGTCTGTGAACTGAGCAACCTTATCTATTCATTGTCTGTGAACTGAGCAACCTTATCTATTCATTGTCTGTGAAGTGAGCAACCTTATCTATTCATTGTCTGTGAAGTGAGCAACCTTATCTATTCATTGTCTGTGAAGTGAGCAACCTTATCTATTCATTGTCTGTGAACTGAGCAACCTTATCTATTCATTGTCTGTGAACTGAGCAACCTTATCTATTCATTGTCTGTGAACTGAGCAACCTTATCTATTCATTGTCTGTGTACTGAGCAACCTTATCTATTCATTGTCTGTGAACTGGACTGACCCATCTGTAAGTTATCTATGAATGGGACCATCTCTTTTCCCCCCTTACGTTGTCTGCGTGTCTGTGAACGAAATGGGATCTCGTCTGTAGAATACCTGCTAACTGGAGAAACCTCTCCTGTCTGTATGTTTGTCTGTGAAGAAGAGAGAGAGAGAGAGAGAGAGAGAGAGAGAGAGAGAGAGAGAGAGAGAGAGAGAGAGAGAGAGAGAGGAAACAGCTTTATATTATGACCTCAGACTGAATGACCCACTCATGGTTCTCCTATGTCAATATGTATCCTGCTATGTACGAATGCTATAGCCATCATCTCTCTCTCTCATGGCAATTGATCAACTCAACTCTGTTCTTCTTTGTTCTCTGTCGTTCTCCGTGTGATTTATCGTGTTTGTGCGTTTTGTTGCCGAGAATAAATTCTTCTCCATTGTTCTTTGTTCGTGGTTTGTGGCACATCTCTGTTCTCCCGCTTCGTATGTAACTATATGATCTTTATTTTCTATGTAAAAACAGTAGAATGATACAGTTGTATGATTGTATTGGTAATTACTTTGGTCATGTCATTTGAGATGTGGTCTATTACAATATCATGTTATGTGATTTACGTATCACATGATAACCTTGCATGATTATCACATATCACATTGCTACATTGTGTAGTTACGTCATGAAATTACATTGCAGCATTATGTGACTATGTTAAGTGCTATATTATGTAAGACTGTGTGATTATGATAAGCATATCCTTATGTAACATTATGTGACTATGTTAAGTACTGTATTATGTAACATGATGTGACTATGTTACATATCACAGTATGCAACATTATAAAGTAACCAGTGTGATACTGTGTGACAAAAGTACCACATTATGTGGCATTATGTGGCTATGTTAATCATTACATTATGTGACGATGTTTAGAACTATATTATGTAACATTATTTGATACTATATGACCGAATGGTGTTACATACCGTGATTGGAATCCGTATTACACATATGGTATACATATTTTTTCCCTCCCCTGTTGAAATAATCGTTGTAAGTTGGAAATAACGGGAGGTGAGCCATCTGGTATGGCAGGGTTACAAAACAGAGTAACGCCAGGTCTAAATTTACCCTCTTTACCAAGAGGAGATAAGGCCCATTTTGCAGTAAAGAGCTCGAGATTACAGACTGAAGCAAGGTGGGGTGGCCCCTTGAGCACGACGGTACGACCCTTGAGCACGACGGTACGACCCTTGAGCACGACGGTACGACCCTTGAGCACGACGGTACGACCCTTGAGCACGACGGTACGACCCTTGAACACGACTTAATCCGTCAGGGAACAGGCCCATTATACCGAACGTTCGTACCGTCGTCCTCACGGAGTCGTACCGTCGTACTCACGGAGCCGCACCGTCGTACTCGCGGAGCCGTACCGTCGTACTCACGAAGCCGTGCCGTCGTACACACGGAACCGTACAGTCGTACTTACGAAGCCGTACCGTCGTACTCACGGGGTCGTACCGTCGTACTCACGAGGTCGCACCGTGATGTTTAAGGTGCCGTACCGTCGTACTCACGGGGTCGTACCGCCGTTCTCACGGAGCCGTACCGACGTACTCACGGAGCCGCACCGTCGTACTCACGGGGTCGTACCGTCGTACTCACGAGGTCGCACCGTGATGTTTAAGGTGCCGTACTGTCGTGCTTTCTTGGGTACGTACCGTCGCTCTCGTGGGTACGCACCGTCTCTCACGTGGGTACGTACCGTCTCTCTCGTGGGTACGTACCGTCTCTCACGTGGGTACGTACCGTCGCTCTCGTGGGTACGTACCGTGGCTCTCGTGGGTACGTACCGTCGCTCTCGTGGGTACGTACCGTCGCTCTCGTGGGTACGTACCGTCGCTCTCGTGGGTACGTACCGTCTCTCTCGTGGGTACGTACCTTCTCTCACGTGGGTACGTACCGTCGCGCTCTCGTGGGTACGTACCGTGGCTCTCGTGGGTACGTACCATGGTGTTCATAGGGTTAAGAGAGCGGTGAGGGTGGTAGAACCCCTGGGCTGGTTGTCTGCACTCCGATAATTGAAACCTCGCCCGGGACCAGCCTATAAATCGCCCACGCATAATGGGTCTTTGTGTCTCCCTGGGGCTCACGGTTGCCCTCTGGCGCGCACACATAACCGCCCTTTTGTGGGCGTGGGTGGTGGTGGTGGTGGGCGTGGATGTTGGTGGTGGGTGTGGGTGGTGGTGGACGTGAGTGGTGGTGGACGTGGGTGGTGGTGGACGTGGGTGGTGGTGGACGTGGGTGGTGGTGGGCGTGGATGGTGGTGGACGTGGGTGGTAGACGTGGGTGGTGGTGGGCGTGGGTGATGGTAGGGCGTGGGTGGTAATGTGGTGGAAATGGATGGGGGTTGAAGTGGTGGTTTGTGTGAGTGGGGTAGTGGCTGTAGGTGGGTGGTGGTGTAGGCAGGTTGTAGTCTCAGTGGGTGGTGGTTTGAGTAGGTGGTATACGTAGTGGTTGTGGTGGTGCCTCACCCCCTTCCCACTGGCAGACTGAAAGAATAAAGTGATACAGTTTATTTTTCGAATCAACTGACATGATTTAATTAGTTTGATTAAATACTTATAAAGGGGCGAAGATGGATTAATCTTCTAAATCATGTTTTGTGATATTACTCACAATGGCGTCATGCTCAAACGAACCAAAAGGATCAATCTATAATCGCTTTTTCTTGAACCGAAAATAGAAAAGATTAAAAAGGAGAAAAAAAAAAGAGGACATTCTTTTATGTTTTTCTTTATCCTCAGATTTCGACAAGGTCTTCATGACCTTCGCTATCAGGACAAGATCAACATGACCATAAGCATCATTGTTCGTCGCAAATGGTCCACATCTTCCAAGGTCTGGAGATCGTCTTACACACACACACACACAAGGCGGAACACGACTTTGAAAAAGAGTCGTCCATACCAGGAGTTTTCGAAGCAACAGCAAGAACTCCTTATTCCAATCTCCACTCCCTCATTTCTATGGGAAATACACACACACACACACACACACACACACACACACACACACACACACACAACGACCTTTTTTTTTCCATTCTAAACTAAAGCGTTTGATTTCCAATCACCCTGGATGCAAGCCGAATGGAAGAGAAATCTGCATATATATATATCCAAAGGCATCATCACTTGAGGAGTTAATATAGTGTCTGCCGTTGTAACCGGAGTAATCACATGGAGATAAGCTGGTCCCCTGCCACTCCTAGCTCAGGGAAGGAGAGATAAGACTTTGGCCAGGACTGATAATATGTCTGTCTCGTTTAGGGACACATTTGCATAAGCACTTCTAAGCATTTTGTCGTAGGGGAGGATCAAGTAAACACTCTGGTAACAGCGAAGTTGAGGAAATTTGTATGAAGAGACATTGCCGAGTTGAAATTCTTTTTTAAGTGTCGTGTTACAACCGGGAGATAAGGTCTCGAGAGAATAGGATGACCGAAGAGAAGAACGAGTTCGAAGATATGCATTTTTTGGACACATGACGTTGAGATGAGCTGATGGCTCGATACATCCCAAAGGTGATCTGAGAATAGACGAACTTTTCCCTCCCCTTCTCACGATTAAATCTTAAAATCAAGTATTGACATATTTTTTCCTTTTTCTCTTCGTGTGGGAAGCGGTCACAGACAGACAGATAGAAAGATGGTGACCAGGAGGGAGGTCATTCTCTTGACCGAGAGCAAGACAATCTCAGTCTTGAACTCCACGATGAAGCCTCCTCCTCCTCCTCCTCCTCCTCCCGGCGGTACAGACCATGATCGTAAGACCACGTACGAGGGATCTGATGGCCCATCTTCGCACCTAACTCCTGAAGGGTCAGTGGGAAGACCTACCAACGGACGAAGACAGAGAGGAACCACAAGTCAGTCTACCAGACACGAGAGTCGTCGTCGATCTCCCCCTTCCCCCCTCCGTCTTGTCCCCAAAGGGCGGCGCCCTCGCACCCAAGAGGTTAGATTCCCGCGACGACGAAGCCGAGATCGGCACGACACAAGAGCCACTTCAGCAGTGGACTGAGATGACCGTCACATCCACGGCGGCCATTGTCATGGGAAC
>NC_092280.1:7241300-7281300 GCF_036320965.1 Panulirus ornatus | reverse complement strand
ATAAGAAATGGGTATCTGGCTGAGGCTAAGGTATATATATATATATATATATATATATATATATATATATATATATATATATATATATATATATATATTCTATATCATGATGGTCGCTGTCTTCCGCGTTAGCGAGGTAGCGCAAGGAAACAGACGAAAGAATGGCCCAACCCACCCACATACACGTATATACACGAACGCCCACACACGCACATATACATACCTATACATTTCAACGTATACATACATATACATACACAGACATATACATATATACATATGTACATATTCATACTTGCTGCCTTCATCCATCTCTTCGCCACATGAAAACAGCATCCCCCCCCGCACGCGCGCGCGAGGTAGCGCTAGGAAAAGACAGCAAAGGCCACATTCGTTCATACTCAGTCCCTATCTTTCGTGAGAGAGAGAGAGAGAGAGAGAGAGAGAGAGAGAGAGAGAGAGAGAGAGAGAGAGAGCGAGAGAGAGAGAGAGGAACAGATCTATACAGAGAAAGGAAAAAAACATGCTCGTGAAAATTACATTTTCTTTTTCAGGTGGACGACATAGCGTGCATCGGGGGTAGACGACGACCATTTTGGTATTGTCTGGACGGAGATCTGGATAGCCAAAGGGAAAAGGCGAGGTCGAAAGAGGAGGGAGTCGTAAGATCCGGAAGGTGCGAGGGGGTAGGGAGGTAAGGAGTAGTTCTGGGTCGTAGATAGTCGTAAGAGGAAGGGGTGGGGGGGGAGGGGGAGGTTGTTGTGAGTTGTGGTGATTGTGGGGCTGTCGGGTTGGGGGTGGGTGATTGAGAGAACGACCACTGAATATGCAGGTGTTCAGTGTAAAGTCAGGGTGTGTACGGACGCTATTAATCAGAAAACCACGTCCAACTCTCCATAAGCCAGCCAGGTCTTCGTCTGTGAGCCACATGGCTTTCTCAGTAAGCCATGGACGTGTCTGTAAGCCATGGACGTGTCTGTGAGACATGGACGTGTCTGTAAGCCACATACAGATGTCTCCACAAGCTAGGTAGTGTCTGTGCGCGCCCTTGTCCCCTTCCTCACTCACGCCCGACGTAGCTCAGGTCACAAATGGTTTAGCCACACATTCGTATAGATGCTTACAGGAAGCCAGGTTAAGCTGCTCCAGGGAGTTGGGTTGGGGTCAGCTAAGCTTTCCCAAAACAAAGCTAGCTTCCTACCCAAGCCAGGCGCAAAGCCAAGAGAAGGAAAGGTACGTTGGAGACCTTAAATATGTTAAAAACACATGGAAACCTTAAATTCAGATAGACATGGAGACCTTAGCTTCATGACCGTACTTGGGGACCTTAAATGCGTAAGGAAATTTGGAAACCTTAAATACAAACATAAACTTGGAGGTCTTAAAATACGCAAACAAACTTGGAGGTCTTAAAATACGCAAACAAACTTGGAGGTCTTAAAATACGCAAACAAACTTGGAGGCCTTAAATACGAACACAACCTTGGGGACCTTAAATGCGTAAGCAAATTTGGTAACCTTAAATACAAACATGAACTTGGAGGTCTTAAAATACGCAAACAAACTTGGAGGCCTTAAAAACGAACACAAACTTGCAGGCCTTAAAAACATAAACAAGACCTTAAATACGTGTTGTATTCTAGAAAACATGTAGAACAAGATGCGAGAAATGATATCCTATTCATTGATATATTTCTAAACAGCAGAAGAACTTAAAACTCCTTAAAGAAACTACTCTTGATAGCAATTCAACTGTACTGACAATTAAGAAGATAACAGAATTAGACCCGGGAATATTAAGTGGGGAAATGGCTATAATGAGAATTATTAAAAAGATTCGAAAATGGTCAAAAGGTTGAGAAAGGGTGACAGAGTAAATAAGGAAGATATTCATATGACCTGTGGCATAACTTGAAAAAATAAGAAAATAAAGAATGATAAAGAAATGTAAAAATTGAATCGCGATCACAATTTTCTTATCCAAAAAAACAAGAAAAAATCAAAATTAAGACAAAAGGTTGAAAACAGGGAGCTAGAAATTTACTAGCACGAAACACTATGAAAGAAATGGCCCTCCCCCCCCCCCCCACCCTAAAAGAATACATAGATAAATAGATAAATGAATAGAAAATGAATTCAACATAATTCTTTTAGATAAACATTAGCAACGCGAGGGAAGTGTACAGACTTGATATACAAGAAAGATGAAAGGGGCACCAACAGAAATCATACATACATGACGAAGAAAAAAAAAATAACCAGGACAGTATGCATGCATATACAATGTATACCTAATTATCATACCATGTATACGAGAGGGTGGGGGGGCTGGAGGGAGGGGGAATGACAGATGACTCACAACAGTTGGGTTGAGTTTAGCACATGTTGAGCCTTTGCCGTAACACCTGTGCAGCTATATGTGTCTTATATGTGGAATGAGATAATAATATATGAGGGGCACGGGGACACACACATATGTATTTGAAGACATGTATTCACACACTGGACTCAGGAGGGGGTGATGGCGTAGAGGGGTGGGGTGTGGGGGATTGGTCAGATGAGAGAAAAGGATTTTGGGTTCGTAAGGCTGAGGGTTCGATGCCTCCTTGCGCTAGAGTGATATTTCGTTCAGCCTTTGAGCACTATGGAACAATTCTTGAGCATTATGGTACGAATCATGAGTACTATTGTACGATCCTTAAGCATCATGATGCCAGCTGTGGGTACGACAGTACGATACCTGAGCACTATGGTATAACCCTTGAACGCGACGGTACGATCCTTGAACACAATAGTACGATAATTGAACACGAAGGCGTCGTACGATCCTTGAGCACTATGGCATAACCCTTAAACACGACGGTACGATCCTTGAGCACTATGGTACGATCCTTAAGCACGATGGTACGACCCCTGAGTGTGACAGTACGACCATCGAGTACGATAATAAGGTACGTGTGGGTATCATATTGTGAACTTTAACCTGATATTTGAGGGCGAGGTCAAAGGTCATCCCCATTATGCCACAGGGTTGTACCGTCGTGCTCAAAGATCGTACCGTCATGATCAATAGGGTCAAACTCCATCCTACTGTCGATATAGCGACGTCACCTCAAATGCAGGTACACGAAGTATATCCCTTACCACACTGGTGCCCCAAAGATGACCCAAAAATGCCTGAATACCTTTGACATTAAAATCTAAGAAATAGGAAAAAAAAATAAATAAAAAGATCCTCAAACTTTTTAAAAAAAGAAAAAATTTCGAGATAGCATGAAAGTTAAAACACCTCCTTAAGCATTTTCAACACTCACTACAAACAAATGTGATAAATCAATTACCGAAATCACTTGAAAAATGGTATCTATGAGTAATGACGTTTCGCTAAGGAAAATAGGCGCATGAAGCTCTTCGTCCATTACACCATTTGCCTGAGACGACTTCAAGATTATAACTTTGAGTAGAAAGAGTCTAATATTTGAAAAGATTTCAGTATTCAATATTCCCTTGAAAAAAAAAACCCACACACGGGCAAGCTAGCGCTGACGAGAGAGAGATCGGAAGAACGGCATTCTCCCGTAGGTGGAGCACGGCGCCATATGTCATCTATCTTCGTGTGGTATAACAAGGCTCACATTCACAGCGAGAGTGTGTGTATGGGGGGTCTTAAAGGTTATCCTGAGCACCTGAAGAGGATGTCCAAAAGGTTTCTCGGTGGGAGGGAAACAGACAGATACTCGATGACGGATTTGGACAACAACCCTGGTAGTTGAAACGTCTATGAACGAAACACCCAACGAAACAGCCTGGTATAACAAGTACCAGTATAATCCACAGCGATAGGACTTGCGATACGTATATATATATATATATATATATATATATATATATATATATATATATATATATATATCCCTGGGGATAGGGGATTAAGAATACTTCCCACGTATTCCCTGCGTGTCGTAGAAGGCGACTAAAAGGGGAGGGAGCGGGGGGCTGGAAATCCTCCCCTCTCGTTTTTTTTTTTAAATTTTCCAAAAGAAGGAACAGAGGGGGCCAGTTGAGGATATTCCAAAAAAGGCCCAGTCCTCTGTTCTTAACGCTACCTCGCCAACGCGGGAAATGGCAAATAGTTTAAAAGAAAGAAAAAATATATATATATATATATATATATATATATATATATATATATATATATATATATATATATATATATCGAGGGAGCCAGACCTTACGTTCTATATCTGTCCTTCCGTATGCGCGCCTTTTGCCGCGTTCCGAAAACCATTTTCAAGAGGAACATCGAAGCCCGGTAAACACACGGACTCGAATCGCCCACCAGAGCCCCGTGTCTCGCGCACCCTCGCATCAAGTGTATCAGATACACGAGACCTTCAGTGTATGACGAGTGGAATGCTATAACCCACGTCCACAGTGGGGCTATTGTAGGTGCCCTCTACGGGAAGTAAAAGAGGTTATTGTAAAGATGGCATAACTTTAATTGGTCCTCCCTCTCGACGCACGATACAGAGGACGATTGTATGTATGGACGTTCATCTCAAAAGGAAAAAAAATTATGTATGTGTCGTCATACAGCGATGTTTCAGTATGGCCCCGCATAACTAGGAATGAACCTAGAAAGCTGCGTCATGTAAATCTATTCTATTCTGGAGCGACTAGAAAAGAATAGAGAGAGAGAGAGAGAGAGAGAGAGAGAGAGAGAGAGAGAGAGAGAGAGGAGTCTCTCCTGCTACCAGCTGATCGAAGCGATGAGGAAGGGAGAGTGAATTCGTAAATCATGCGATAGTTTATCTAGATTTCGCTCCTACGTCTCAAACAATTTGTGTTTTAGTCATCCCGTTAAATTTACAAGGGAGTAAATAACCTCATGCAGATGGGATACATTTTAGAAACTCACATAATCACTTGAATATATATATATATATATATATATATATATATATATATATATATATATATATATATATATATATTGGAAGGGACCACAATTTTGCGCGTGATCAAGTATATTCCTATGAGTCCACGGGGAAAATGAAACACGATAAGTTCCTAAGTGCACTTTCCTGCAATCATCACATCATCAGAGGAGATACAAGAAAGAAATATAAGTCGGCTAGAATACAACGAAGAGACGTAGCTAGGACGCCATTTAGTAAATGGCGTCCTAGCTACGTCTCTCCGTTGTATATCAAGCTGACTTATATTTCTTTCTTGTGTCTCCTCTGATGATGTGATGATTACAGGAAAGTGCACTTAGGAACTTATCGTGTTTCATTTTCCCCGTGGACTCAGGAATATATAAAGGACTCAAGAATATATAAATATATATATATATATATATATATATATATATATATATATATATATATATATATATATATGTATATATATATATATATATATATATATATATATATATATATATATATATATATATATATACACACACACACACATATATACAATCCTTCCTTGTCTGGCTGCCAATTAAATGGAAAAAAAATGCCAGTTGTGGCCCAGACAACAGCGTCCTGTGGATGAAATAATGGCCTTTTGGGCAGTACATCACCCAGGCCACTGGGGAAGGTGGGGTTCCCCTAGCCCCAACCCTTGGCCACAATGAACCCATTTTCTCCCCTCCTTTTCCCCCTTCTCCCCTCCTTTTCCCCTCCCCCTCGGTCTGTGCGAGGGAGCGCGGGTAAGAACAACCTCGTTGACTGCTGTCATAAGCCATATAATTATTCATTGACCTCAGTTCACATTTAATTGTGACCCCTCTCTCCCCTATATCTCCCCTCTCCTCTCTCCCCGACACTTTCCCCTCCCCCGGCGAACGATTTGTCTTGTACCTTTTAAAATTCTCTCCTAATCCTGCAAGACATTCCTCTTTCCTGTTTCTTGCATCTAACTGATATGTATATAGAAATAAATCTAAGTCTGCACTGTATAGAAATATTCCATAAAAAGCTATATCGTTTCACGTATCAATACAGCGAAATAATCATATCAAATAACAGCAAAATTCGGTATAATTGTTCAGTCTCGTCGTTTACAACACCACACGACAGGTGATAATCACATCGCACACACGTATCTAATCAAACAATAGAGGCAATAATCTCGCACTAATACCAAATAGAATTAAAGTTCTTGTCCTTCAGTCAGACACACCACACTCGACTCTTGTTCAAAGACTCTAAAGCTTTTGATCGATATACAGAACAAACCCAGACAGCAAGTATCATCACTGTTGGAGGCTCTCCGCCGTGGCTAAGATGGATTGGCTTCAGTGTAGACAGAAGCTTACGATCACGAGCATCTAACACGAGGAAGCTGGTACGGCTCGAAAACCAATGGGGGGGTCGAGTACGTGGAAGGAAATGACCTCACACTCACCTGAACAATTGTGTCAACAATGCTCAGCGCGTTTGGATACCCTCGAGCGTCTTCGAGTACCTCAAAACTCTCTCTCTCTCTCTCTCTCTCTCTCTCTCTCTCTCAAATGCCCTTCGAAAACCCTTTTCGATCATGATATGTGAACACTCGCGAGAGCTTATGAACACAGCTTGCGCACCTGCGTGTTCATGTGAAAACACCCGCGGAACGCCCTCTGAACCAAAACGTCGAACACTTTAGACCACTCGCCTGCGCTCGTAGAAGAATCGGTGATAGCAACCCTTGCGCCTTCGTCTGCGGCACTCCAGGGAGAACAACCTCTTGGGCCCCGTCATCACACCAAGGCCGGTTCCTCCTACTCTCTCCCTTCTCCGGCCGTGCCTTGGGCTCCCTGCGAGGGCGTCCAGAGTCCCCGCGCTCTTGAAGACAAAGTCGACCAGCCTCGAGAAATTTCCCTCACTTGTAAATACCATAAGGTCTTCAACTTTCCATTTAACAGACGACAGACGTCTCCCAGCTGCTGCAGGATATCAAAGTGTCCTCGTTCCTCCGGCGAACCAACGCTTATGTATTGTCCGTCACGACTGCGTGTCTGTTGTATGTTGGTTACAGAGCGCTGGTTTGTTCCGTGTGTGGCACTGTGTTTCACCACAGCGTCTGTCACTTCGTCTATGATTCTCGGTAATGGTTTATATATCTCGCTTGACTACCGTGAAGAGTTCCCTCCTTCAGTAGGAACGTCCCCTCGCACGTCCGGGTCCTCCGTGCACGCCACCGCCCGGGTTGGATCCGTCCGGGTTGCAATGGGGTGGAGAGCGGCGCAGTAGGGTCTTGCACGGCGACAGGCGGCTGGAGAAGTTCTCAGCCAGCACCCACGACGTGCAACCTTTAACGCCGAATCACCCAGCGAGGGATTCATAACCCGATGTCTCCACTAATCCCCAGGTCCTGGCAAGCCGTCAGAGAGCCCCGCCGCGCAAGAGTTCGTCGTCAGTGACTATACCACTCCGTCGGCGTCCACGTCATAATCCGCGGCGGAGCCCAGAGAGGAACCCTAGTGGCTGTCTTATCGACGCGGAAGGAAACGATTCGTTTCTTTTTATTTTTCTTGCGACGCTTTGCATGACGATGGAAGAGGAGGAGGAGGAGGAGGAAGAGGAGGAGGAATGGTTGGGAGGGAGGCGAGACGCACTGGTGTGGTATGAGGGAGGGAAGGAGGGTGTCTGCGTTAAGCAGAAGGTGTGCCAGAGGAAGGAAAAAGATGGATGTATATATATATAGAGAGAGAGGGAGAGACACGAAGGAACACAAGATGGGAAAAGGCATGAAATGGCAGGAATATATATGGGAGACCTCGAATAGAGATTGAGTTGGGGGGAGGGAAGTAAATGGGGAGAGATAATTACGTTAGGATGGCATGAGAGAGAGAGAGAGAGAGAGAGAGAGAGAGAGAGAGAGAGGAGGTGGGCGGAGGTCAGTGGTGATGCTACAAGCGCACGGGGGCGCCACACAATCTTGCCCTATCACGTCTCCACGCCCGCCGCTGTAACCTGGCGTCGTCGCCCGCATTATGCCAGCAGCGTCGTCATTGCTCCAGCCGGAGAGAGGCGACTTTAGAGCGGCTTTTATAGATTAAGAGACTTGGGTGGAGGGGAAGGGAAGGGGGTTGGTGGGTTGAGGTGGGAGAGGGGAACATGTGTTGATCCCTGGGACGCCCCTGGCGGCCATGCCCTTCCCCACGCAAAGGCCTTTTCTTCCTTGTTTGCGTGAATCGTCGCAATATTCGCTCATACACCTGAGTATCATCCCCGAACCATTGGCCAATGACAGGGCCTCCCCCCCTCGGCCGTCATCACCTCCACCAATGGCAGGGCTGGAGGGCGCGATTCGCTAATCATGACATACCTACGTCCAGACTGATCTGTGATGATTGGTAAATGTTCACCCAGGGGAGAGAGGGAGAGAGAGATTCGCCTGGGGGAGGAGAGAGAGAGACACACACACCGTGTGTGTGACGATCGTTTGACATTCATACGATTAAACGAATCAATGGTCGTTAGACTTCTCGTTAATATAGAAATGACGACATCGACACCCCTTCTCCACCTCTCCCCCCCCCTCCCCTCCCCCCCTACCACTACCCCAGGGGTAAAAATGAGGTTGGGGTGTGGGTGTGGGGTTGGGGTGTGGGTGTGGGGTTGGGTGTGGGTGTGGGGTGTGGGTGTGGGGTTGGGGTGTGGGGTTGGGGTGTGGGTGTGGGGTTGGGGTGGGGTTGGGTGTGGGTGTGGGTGTGGGGTTGGGGTGTGGGTGTGGGGTTGGGGTGTGGGAGGTTAGGTACGTGTTCAACGAAGGTCGAACGAAGATGGTGGAGAACCCAAAATACTTGCTGGGTTTTTTGGGAGCGTTGAACCTGCCTTCCAAAGGCTCAAAGACGGTCACCAGGTGGTCAACGAGAGAGAGAGAGAGAGAGAAAGAGAGAGAGAGAGAGAGAGAAAGAGAGAGAGAGAGAGAGAGAGAGAGAGAGAGAGAGAGAGAGAAAGAGAGAGAGAGAGAGAGAGAGAGAGAGAGAAAAGACGTACACATCGCGGTAGTGAACCACGCCCTGTGACCGACAAACCACGCCTACTGTCCGCTAAACCACGCCCAGTGTTCGGTAAACCAGACCCTTGCGATAATGTTTCGCGATCACTGTCCGTTAAAAAACCACGTCCATTGGCCGCTAAAGCGCGCTCACTTTCCGCTAAACCAAAGGCATTGCCCGCTAAACCATGTGCGCTGCCCGTTAAACCACTTGCGCTGCCAATTAAACCACCTGCTCTACCGTTAAACCACGAGCGATACCCGTTAAACCACGAGCGCTACCCGTTAAACCACATGCTCTACCTATTCAACCACATGCGCTACCATTTAAACCACGCTCACTATCCATTAAACCAAAGGCACTGCCCACGAAACCACGTGTGCCGCGCATTAAACCATGTGCGCTACCCGTTAAACCACGTGCGCTGCCCGTTAATCCACATGAGCTACCAATTATACTATTTGCGCTATCCGTTAAACCGTAAGCACTGCCCACTAAACCATGTACGCCTAACACTAAACCATCTACGGCCCACCTAACCGCACTAATTGTCCGCTAAACCACGACCATTATCCGCACTCTCCTGCCTGCTATAAACCAAACTACGGACACATAAACCCCGAATACTTCCGGTATAAACCATACCCATCGTCCCAAAACCCCCGACTCTTCCCCGCTAAACCACGTCCACTATCCGCTAAACCACGACTACCTTCCGTTAAACTACAACCATGGGCAGCTAAACCAAAAGACCACTGTTCGTTAAACCACGCTCGCTGTCCGTTAAACCACGCTCACTGTCCGTTAAACCACGCTCACTGTCCGTTAAACCACACCGTCATATAAACCAGCTGTAATATAGCCGCAAAAACTATTGGCACGACGGTACGACCACTGAAGCAGGACGGTACGACCACTGAAGCAGGACGGTACGACCACTGAAACAGGACGGTACGACCACTGAAACAGGACGGTACGACCACTGAAGCAGGACGGTACGACCACTGAAGCAGGACGGTACAACCACTGAAGCACGATAGTACGACCACTGAAGCAGGACGGTACGACCACTGAAACAGGACGGTACGACCACTGAAACAGGACGGTACGACCACTGGAGCAGGACGGTACGACCACTGGAGCAGGACCGGTACGACCACTGAAACAGACGGTACGACCACTGGAAGCAGGACGGTACGACCACTGGAGCAGGACGGTACGACCACTGAAACAGGACGGTACGACCACTGAAACAGGACGGTACTACCACTGAAGCAGGACGGTACGACCACTGAAGCACGATAGTAGGACCACTGAAACAGGATGGTACGACCACTGAAACAGGACGGTACGACCACCGAAACAGGACGGTACTACCACTGAAGCACGATAGTACGACCACCGAAACAGGATGGTACGACCACTGAAACAGGACGGTACGACCACTGAAGCAATACTTCTCTAATCCGGTCATGAGCGGCCGCTGTAGATCTTCGACTAACGGACAATCAATAGGGAGAAAAAGAAAAAAAAAGAAAGAAAAAGAAAAAAGAAAGAAGAAGAAAAAAGAAAAAGAAAAAAGAAAGAAAGAAAAAGATGTTTTAAAATCTATAGTCGTCTATTCTGGAAACTGGAATCCCGATTGATGTTCCCTCCCCTATCCGGCCGCCGGATAAGAGGATATTTTCATTGCCGGATAAGAGAATGTTTTGATCTTGATTTTTTGTTTTTCTTTTTACCCTTAGTGTTCGGATAAGTGGATAAGTTTCTTAAACGATATTCATCGGTGGCCTAAAGTCCCTATACTCCTTATCCGGATGTCCGACACATCCGGACGCTATCCGCTCTCCCAAGCACCAGTGCCCCCATAATCTCCCCTCTTGACTCTCTCAAATCTCTTTACTCCCCTCACTTTCCCAAATTCTTCTCTCCTCCCCATCCCTCATCTCCCCCCCAAACCCTAAACTCCCAACTTCTTAATCTCCCCTCTCACCTAAAACCCGGCTAAAAAGAAATAAGAAAAACCACATACTTGCTCCCCACTCTCACCAAATCCCTCTCCCTACTCTCCTAAAACCACTCCTCTCCCCTCTCAACTCTCTTAAAACCCCACATTCTCTTCTCCTGACTCTCCCTAAACCCCACACTCTCCCATCTAAACCATCCCGGAACCCTTACTCTCCCCTCCCGACTCTCCTCACTCCCATCCTCCCACCTTACGCACCCCAACCATTACCTCTCTCTCACACCTCATTCGCAAAGACGATGAGCTGCCCAAATTACGCCACAGCTGCCCTTCCACCACACTACCACCACACCACCACCACAGCTCACCCAGCGGCCCTCCTCCTCTGCCCTTCACACACACACACACACACACACACGCACACAGCATGCCATCCACACTCTCACTTCCACTCTCCTTTTCATACCATGTCGCCTCAAAAACTTCGAACGCACAGAGAGAACCCCAGGTTCACTCTGAGTTCAACACAAGTTCAAATTGGGCGTCCGAAATTAAAAGGCCGGATAGCCGGTTCTTCTGCTTCTCCCTCCTCCCCCCCCCCCCCCCCCCCCCCCAGCGCGCCACGCCGCTCCCCTCCCCTACGTCCGGATAATTTTGCGCTCTCTCATGTTATCCGAAATCCGACATAGCCTCGTCTCCCTGAATCCGGACGAGCCATTCAAGCCAACAAGCGATTATCGGTCATGTTCAGCCGTTTATAGATCATTGACTCCGATACTAGCCTTTTATCGGGCCGATGGTACCGATGCTGATCCGATTTTATTTCGGAAGGCGTTAGAAAAAAAAGAAAGAAAAGGAAATGAAAAAAATAAAAATTTCTTCGATTCGTTTCGTGTAATTGGCGTTGATAAATAGGTCTGTTCCTCGCCGACGATTTCCGTTGAAATTGGCATTGAAAATAGGTTCACTTTTCACTGGAATCGTTTCGTTCATTGGCGTTAGTGGAAAAGAAAAATTGTGTTTTTTTTTCTTTTAAACGCCAGACGTAACTAACGCTGAAATGACGCTCTGGTTTCTTGTGTGTTGGTTTGTCCTTGAATATAACTATTTATAAATATATATATATATATATATATATATATATATATATATATATATATATATATAGAATATATATATATATTATTTATTTATATATATATATAGAATATATATATATTCCCTGGGGATAGGGGAGAAAGAATACTTCCCACGTATTCCCTGCGTGTCGTAGAAGGCGACTAAAAGGGGAGGGAGCGGGTGGCTGGAAATCCTCCCCTCTCATTTTTTTTTTAATTTTCCAAAAGAAGGAACAGAGAATTGGGCCAGGTGAGGGTGTTCCCTCAGGGCCCAGTCCTCTGTTCTTAACGCTACCTCGCTAATGCGGGAAATGGCGAATAGTTTGAAAGAAAAAGAAAGAAGAATATATATATATATATATATATATATATATATATATATATATATATATATATATATATATATATATATATATATATATTCGTTAACCCATTACGTCCGAAATAATTTCGACAACATTTTGATTAAATTCCGGTTCTTGCCGGTAACGTGCGCGCTAAATTCGGATAAAAACACAATAGAAATGATCAGGCCCGTTACCCAATCAGAGATGGTCGGTATTTAATGTACCAAATCGCACGCAAAGAAAAAAAAATCATACAAATCTATTCATATAAATTCACGTATTTTTTTTTCATATAAATTCACAAAAAGGGCAATTAGAAATATTCAATATCTAAGTCCAGTCCTCCAGTTTGTAAGCGGATATTCGTAAGACAAACCATAATTCGGTTACCGTGAGCGTAATACATCGGTTTTCTTGTGTTTCTATATCGGCCGTTCTCAGCCGATGAAATTGGACTATGGTAAACCTGAATTGGAGTGTGGCACAATTACATTCAACCAATTTACGCGATGAACCGGTCTTAACAATGAGCAAAATGGGTTTATTTCATCCGGATTTTCATCCGGTAATCGGATGTGATCGCGAAACCTCCTGGCAAAATCGGATACCATCGGAAACCACTGGGGAAAAAAAAATCGGATATTATAGATCCATGTTTCTATAGTTATCGGAGAAAAAATGAAGATTCATGAACCACAATCGGCCACGATCTGAACATCGGCCGATATTCCGATATAATTGATATTCATCGGAAAACTTCCTCCCCCTCCCCCTCCATCGATCGGGTAAGACGGGCAAGCTCCCTAATTATCGGATATAATCGGAAAGCCATTCCCGCAATCGGGGCGCGATCGGAAACCCAACCTAGAGCCCAAATCGATGGGAAAACTACCTCGGTAATCGGAAACAATCATCGGGGAAACTCGCCTGGTAATCGGTTTATCATCGGAAAGCTGCCGATAACCCAATCAATGTGTATGTCGATGAAAAACACCAAAATGCAATTCAGACCGATAAAAATACATCAAAATTCACTATACCAAAACCGATACATTCTGAATACATGTTCCAATAACAATATTTGTCAAATGATTAACTTTTCTAAGTGTTTACGGAGAGGTGGGGGGAAAAATAAGATAATTCTAAATTCCCATAATTCCATAATATTAATCATTACCCCTCGAGTCTCTCATTCTATCTACAGAGCATTATCAAATATAATTGGTAATTGTTAGTCAAAAGTAATCAGTTCCTACACGCCTTACAGTCATACAATCGGTGTAATCGAAAGAGCATTATTAATTACATTTTCCTTTAATGTAACGGTCAAGTCTTTAGGATATTGCAATCGGTGAGCATTATAGACCCATTAGTATCATCAGTGGCATTACTATCAGCATAATTATGATAAGAAAAATAATTCACACCTTCCTGATTCGCGGGTGAAAGCCCCACATACGCAAATGGGATGAAGGCAGTTTCCTTCTAATGTAATTCATAGATGCGTAGATACGCCAAAAGAATCAGATTTATCTATAAGATCCTACAACCCACAAGAGTCTTATTCCCTTTTTTTCTTTTTAAATGTCATTTCGTTTATAGTTGAAAGGGCCGTATCAGAGCGTTTTTCTTTTAAAAGTAATTTTAGCGTTTACGCGCACGAAGAAAAATATACACGTGAAATGAAGAAAAAAAAAGAAAGAAAAAGGGGGTTAATTAACCTTAGTTGAATCGTGTCATTTCGCGGAAGTCGTTAAGATGTCGAATTACCTTGAGGAAATCAATTGTATGGTTACCGCTGGGTTTTTTTTTTCCCCTCTGAGAGTAATTAAGACAGAGCCAATCAAAATTGTGCGAGGCGATGAATTATAGTTCCATCGCGAACTGAGATGTGAAGATAATGCGATACACCTCCGAAATCTATCAAGAAAATTATATGATTGTATCTCTTCTGGCTATATAGGGAAATTATATCGCTATCGGGCATCTATGATAACACTTTCATATATATCTATAAAAGTTATTAAGATAGTAACTTACTCTGGCAGTGAAAAGCTAATTATATCGCTAAGAGCATCTAAGATAATGCTATTTATCAGTCATTCGGAAAGTAAATCAAACCTTCTCTAACTTTTTGAAAGATAACTGTATCGCCAATAGCTTCAAAGGTAATTCTATATTACCTAAAAAAGATATTGAAGAAGCAAATCATATCATTCCCAGCTATGAAAGGGAATTGCATTGCCACTTAACCTGTTCAAATAGCGCAGATTTCTTCAAAAAGTTATCAGGAAAGAGAATTATATACATAGATATATACATCTCCTTTGGCTATGAGACCGCTAGGAGTTGCTAGGAGAATTATATTCATATATGTTGCTAAGACAGCGGATCAGCACCAATACGAAGCTTCGAAGACAATTAACTGCACCGCTCGTAGCGAGACGACAGAACGAGCAGCGCGGGCGTACGGCAATAACTGGTAAATCAGCTCCTTCGAGAAAGGTGGTTGTAGGGCGTGGTTATCATCGTTAGGGAGCGTCACGAACGGCTGATAATCACAAGGTGAACCTCCTCCTCTCCTCCTCCTCCTCTTCCCTTTAACAGACACTTGCAGAGGAACAGAGCGAAAAAGGAATGTCAAATTTTACCGCGACCCCTTCACTCAGAGAAGAGGTATTGGAGGAGCACACACACACACACACACACACAGCAAAACCAATTCCCACCTTACTGGAAACAGGGTGATGGTGGCGATTACCAAGCCTCTCTCTCTCTCTCTCTCTCTCTCTCTCTCTCTCTCTCTCTCTCTCTCTGGTAGGATATTTTCGCATCACACGCAGGCTACTGAAACGCCTGATTACATAAGGGTTCGACAGTGAGAGAGAGAGAGAGAGAGAGAGAGAGAGAGAGAGAGAGAGAGAGAGAGAGAGAGGCGCGCTCGCGGTCATGATCCCTTAATCATCATCGTCTTCTTGGGGATCGAGTGTCCATTAACAAATAAACTGAACGCTGTACACATCGCATTTTACGTTCCTCTATGCCCCGGATGCCCAGAGACACACAGACACACAAACACACACACAACACATACACAACACACACACACACACACACATACAGAGGATTGAGAGTGACCGACTTACCATCTTAATCTGTCTTTCTTAATTATCCTAATTCTTAATCCTTGCTTGGTAGTAGGAGAGAGAGACGGGAGGAGAAGGAAAAGAAAAGGGACTCCACCCCCAGTCATCCACACTAAATGCCATTGCTCCCAGCGAGCCTTTAAGGACAAAGTCTTTAAATAAAGTATTTATTCTCTAACCTTTCGTCTGGGAGGGGTGGTGGGTGAACCTCATCGGTGATGAACAGACGTTTATTCACATTAAAAACTCACACTCAACATTATTAGTCTGGTGAGTCTATACGAGGGGGCAAACAGCTCACTCCTGCGTAGCCCAAGACATTCTTGACCTAAGACACTCCATAAGAAACTTGAATATAATTAGTGATATATATATATATATATATATATATATATATATATATATATATATATATATATATATATATATATATATTCATCGACTGAGAACCGCCCGTAGGTGAGGTCAGCGAGAAGAACGTCTTTTGAACAGTGGACGAGAAAAATGATTTATAGACTCACGATAAAATGAACACAATGCGCCGGCTTCGTACGGACGCGTCCTACTGGGGAGGGTAGAGCGAGGTGGGGTCATGGTGGTGGGGCGGCGGGGAGGAAGGAGGAAGGAAGGGATGCGGCTACTTGAGTAGCGCCCGAGACACACCCTCCGGAGCGACACCGTAAAGTTCCGAAGGAGGAGCGGAACGCCCTTCCTCACACACACACACACACCTCGCGTTGAACCCGACGGCGACGGCGGAAGAGGGAGAGGGAGGGGGTTTGGGTGATCATTTAACCAACGAGCCAATCACGTTCTCTAGAGAACGACAAAGACAAAAAAAGAAAAAGAAAAACAGTTTTCGAGACGACAGAAATCTATTGACACATGGAAGAAATTCAGCACCACACGCTGATCGACACCATGAGATCTGCACGTTAAGTCGACACACAACTGGAGGGAATTGTACTCACAAATGACCGTCCTCTGCCGAGCTACACACACACTCGCCACACATCTGTACGATTCCCTCCCCGCCGCACTGTGTGGCCAGGAGACTCGACTTGAACTTTGAACCTTGGCTTAAGACGTCGCGGATCTTGTTACGCTTCTAGTTACACACACACACACACACACACACACACACACATGTTCCGCCCTCCTAACTCTCTCATTTTCCCTCTCCCAAGTCTTTACCTTCGTCTCTTGCCACTGATAATATTTTCCCCCGTAGAAATGAGACATACTAATAATACGCAACTTAGGGTATATTGTCCAGGTGTGCGCGCGTGTGTGTGCGCGTATGTGTCACAGGAAACACGACTGTTCTTCTTGTGATCAAATCAGACTCATGAACTCCTCATGACGAGGCCCCGATCTCTCCTGGTGAGCAGTTTCAAGATACACTTTACACAAACCCCCTTGTACCTCCCTCCAAACACCTGAACTATGTGACTGTCCCCTGAAACATACTCCACCTCCCTCTTCTACCCAGTCAGCTGTGGCGGCACTCGTCTGCGCCCTCTTCCCCTGAACTTTTTTGACACACACACACACACACATATACCCCGTGTCCCGCACAGGTACACACACACACACGCACACACACGCACCAAGGAAGCTGCGAGGTCGTATTGCTGGGTCTGAGCCGACGCCCTCATCCCTAGAAGACCCGCTTAAGCCAACAACGCACTCATATGTACCAGCCATCTGTACCCTCCCCTCTATACCTGACTCCCTTGATATTCAACGTACGGTATATGCAAAAAAAAAAAAAACCATATACCTTCAGCCACAAGAGCACCATATATTTATAGAGATATTCTAGTGGAAAAATCAAGTTTCTAAATTGTACGTACTTGTTAATTAATTCACCCCCATACCTTGTCAGAGAAGAGTGTGTGTGTGTGTGTGTGTGTGTGTGTGTGTGTCTGCATGTATATAACACGGCGCGTCTTCAGCCTACCTGCTGTTGCAAATATTTATAACTTAAACGTAGCTATTGCACCTCGACTTGTTTATTTTTGCAGGGAGGAACTGCACCTTGAAATGGCCTACAAATCAATCAGCGCGCTTGATTTCCAACTTATCTGTTATTTCTTCAAACACACTGGGGTTTTATGACGGTCCTCGAGCAACATGTGAGCCGTGAACTATTACACTCCCGGGGTACAGTGAACACACAGAGCTTCTGGCCTGGGTAGTTTTGGGGTCGGTTGGTCGAAATAAGTCACCCAGTAGCCAGAGGTCTGCACCTGTAGGTAAGACATCACATCACTTGGTTCAAGACGCAGGGGTCAATTTTTTCGTCCATTTCTCTCGCATCTCAGTGTCACTAGCGGCGGCACTGCCTGCCCCGGAGCAGATCGCCGTGGCAACACAGTCAAACACCGCCACCAATCACCACTTCCCCTTCCCCCTTCCCCCAGCCCCAGAAGGCACGCTATTTCCGGTGCCTTTTCCTTGACGTCCGGGCCGACACATCGCAAATTATAGTCACATAAATCGGTCTCCTGCCGATGATTTAGTCGGGGGGAAACTCATGACAGTGGAGGCAGGTATCGGGCGGCAAGCGGGCGGGCGTGTGCCACCACCAGCCCCTAGCCCAACCCCGCTCTCACCTTTCCCGCGGCACAACACTTTCCTCCCTCCCCCGGGCACTTCTCGTGGGTCACCCTCGGCACTTTGGACACAGGGAGGCGAGCAGAGCGCCCTGGGAGGCACCTTGTATCAGCAGGAGCCCCGCGGGAGGAGGACGGATCAGGAGAAGCTCGGGGAGGAGGGGACCGGCGGAGGCCATGCTTCGGGTCGTTCGCTACACTGCTCGGCCCGACCTCTCCCATCGCCAAGGTGCCAAACTTAGCCGATGTCGTGTATGTTTGATAGGCGCGTGCCATCAGCAGGGAAGGTGCCAAGAGGCAGCAGTGGTGGTGGTGTTGGTGTAGGGTGGGGCCGTGCCTGTACGCCCCGTGGTCACCTCAGGTGACCAGCTTACCTGTGACACTCCGCCTCCGTCGTAGCCCCGTGGCGTCCGGGCTCTGCGCTCCTCCGGTGTAAACAATGTGTGGTCTTGCCAGCGGTAGAGCACAGCGCGGGTGTAGCACGTCAGCACATAGTGTGGTGCCGGGCGTGTCACGGCACAGAGTGAGCGCTCCGTGTGTGTGTGTGTGTGTGTGTGCTGCTGCCCGCAAACAATGCGCGCAGCCGCCCCGTGTTGTTCCACAGCCAATGCCGGCCACACTGAGTATTCTTACAGATTCCCGTCAGTGGCGGGCGCCGCTGCGCGTGACGTCACCGCACTGTTCCCCCATAACAAAACGTGGCGGCGCGCAGCCAATCAGCGCGCGCGGGGCCACAATGGCCGACCAATGGGGAGGCGCCTCCCCCCGCGGCGACCAACCATTGTCCCGATAACAATGGAGCCCACAACAACGGGGGCTGGACTACAATGCCGACACCCACAATTGGTCCACTGGCGCAGGTAAACCAGCCAACGAAAACTGCCGCTCGTCCCCCAAGCTCCCCGCCAAGAAAAAGCCGCCCATCGTGGAATTTTGTGGTCGCGAATTGGCAAGGTGGGGGCACGCCTGGGTTTTCAGCCCCCACCTAACTAATGTGTATTTTTCCGTAGAAATGGCAGTGGCGGGGCGGCAGAGGCCAGCATCGCACCCCAGCTGTGAGTCGCCGCCATTGCCCCCCCCACCCCCCACTCCTCACGCCTCTTCCTCTAACGACCCCCCCTTCTCCTCCTTCTCGTCCTCCTCCTCCATCAGTCTTCCTCCTCCCAGCCTCACCACCTCCTCCAGGAGAGGAGGGGGGACCTCGGACACGCTCCTCCCCACGTTCCTTCTGCAGTGTCTTGCCCATAGTTGCACAGGCCGCTTGGGGAAAGTCTTTAAATTTGTGTATTGATTTTCCCCCTGACTTTCTGGTCTTCCCCGGCCCAGTCGACAAGAGCGAGGAGGAGGAGGAGGAGGAAGGAGAAAGGAGGAGGAGGAGGAGGAAGTCTTGCTGCCGCTGTCCTGGCTGTGAGGAGGGGGGACACAGGGGGCGCTGGGGAATTGTCTCAAGATTCCTTTAAAGATCTCTCGCCTCACCCACCGGCGCTTCTGCCTGTCCCCTCCTCTCCACCCTCCCAGCGGGCGGTCTATGCCTCACTCTTCAAGCTATGCAACAGGTCTATCACAGAACTCTCGTAATAAAACATCCCTCTCCACCGACGGACAATAAGGTAGTGTTGGAAATGGACGCGAACACCTCCCTCCCCCACCCAAGAGGCTATCAGAAGAGCAGCCCATCCTCCTCTTGTGGCAGAATCAAATCCGGTTTAGACTGGCCCTTGAAGAAAGTGAATCTGATGCAGATCATTAACGAAAGGATCAGATTCCGCTGAAATTGCTTCTGAAAGGCCAGCGCTCGTTGTGAGTGCGAGACACTACTGGCTTCTGGCCTCGACTGGAGTTTGTAACGTATTGTTCAGTCTTGGTTTGATTCTTGTGCAAGAGGGGAAATTTTTCAGCTTCGAATGAGCCTGGATGAAAAAGATAAAGGAATGGTCTAGAGGAAAATTATCGAACGCAATGCTTTTTTCTTGCGGGGAAGGAAGAACAATCAAGATTCTGTTGCCTTCGAGGTGACAAATATCATACATACGCGTTCATATGCACTTTGTTCGTATACATATATATGTATGCATCATTTGCCCACGAAGGGTATAAGTCCACCTACATCGCCTTCGAATAACAACAATTCAGCACTTAATTGGTGTTCGGTAATTTTCACCCTTTTCCTTCAAACGCTCCGTCACTCTCCTCCTCTCCCCTCCTCCCTCCCTACTCTCTCACTCTTTCTCCCTCTCCCTCTCTCCCTACATAGGGAGTGTAAAACCTCTTGGTACGTTGTCTAACTGCTGTATGCGTGTGTGTGTGTGTGTGTGTGTGTGGGAGGGGCACAATGACCCCAGGGAGAGAAATCCGACAACGCCCCTTTACTAAATCACTTCAGGAGGTTGTGAAGGCGCGCGGCGGCGGCCGCTCAAGGTCGAGGAGCTAAAGTTCTTGTCCTTCTGGAGGAGGAGGGAGCGAAGTGCCCTTCTTCTCCCCCTGCTACAGTATGGGGTCGAGCGCAAAGTTTATTTTTAGATATATGGAATTCCTATCTTTTTTTCTCTCTCTCTCTTTCTCCTTTTAACTTTGCTGCGTGGCTGGCGCGCGCTTCTCTCTCTCTCTCTCTCTCTCTCTCTCTCTCTCTCTCTCTCTCTCTCTCTCTCTCTCTCTCTCTCTCTCTCTCTCTCTCTCTTAGTGAGACTCACAACGAACAGTGGATTTCTATTATCCTTCCTTCGATTATTGCCAGGTGACCGCCACAGCCCCCCCCCCCCCCACGCCACAACTAACCCCCCCCAAGCCGATTACATTTTCTTATCGCTGATGCTATCATTGGTCCTAACATCTCACGTGCCGATGAGGGACTTCCCGATACCGATATTCGCCTCCCTGTTGAGTGATTATGTTTAAATTGATTTTACCCGATTTCTACCTCCTCATCCGCCGATACACCGATATACCCCTCCGCAGTTTACACACACAGTCCACCAATATTATATCTGCAACCGATAATATTTACTTCTCTGGTACCGATACGAAGTGGCCGATAACAGATTTCTTGCTCATTCTCCTTTCTTACCATTAATATACTCGCTCATCACCACCGATTTCAAACCCGATATTAAACTTCAAAACCCGATTCCAAATTCCTCCTCACCCCCCCACCCCCGATACCATAAACCCCAACCACCAATATTAAGACCTCTCGTTCTTCATCCCGATACCCGACTTCCCGACTTTCAAGCCAAAAAAAAACCAATCCTTATTGCCGATATAAAACAAGGATTTCGTCCGCTATCTTATTCGTCTTCCTTATCGGTTCGATTTTCACCAACCACTAAAAGTCCCGATTACAAAGACATGAACATAGTACCGATTTCAAAGACATACATGTAGTCCCGATTACAAAGACATGCATGTAGTACCGACTACAAAGACATGCATGTAGTCCCGATTACAAAGACATGCATATAATACCGATTACAGAGACATGCATATAATACCGATTACAGAGACATGCATGTAGTACCGATTACAGAGACATGCATGTAGTACCGATTACAAAGACATCTTGTTATGAATCCGATGTGCCTGAAAATGTACTCAGTTCGAAGATAAGCCGACGAAACTTGCTTAAACAAGACTTGCTTAAAGAAAACTGGTTTACTTCAAGAACAGTGGGTATGTGTGATATATATATATATATATATATATATATATATATATATATATATATATATATATATATATATATATATATATATATATATATATATATATATATATATATATATATATATATATATATATATATATATATATATATATATATATATATATATATATATATATATATATATATATATATATATATATATATATATATATATATATATAAGTCTGGATAATTAGTGGCTTGAACTGAGTGTTTATCTAGATTGGTGCTTAGAAATTAGCTGGTTTGCTAGGACTACCGAGTTCCTAGAAATGATGGTGGCTAGGACTAAGGGTGGCTTGGATTGACTGATAGCTAGGAGCGACTAATGGTTAGGATTAATTGTTTTTTAAGAGTAACTGTTGGTTGGGATGTGTTTTTTTTTATTCTAGGTATGCCTAGTGGCTAGGACTTAAAGGTAGCTAGGGTATATTGATGGCCAAAACTGACTCCTCTGCTAGGACAGTCCAGTGGCTAGGTCCTAGTGGTTTGCTAGGCCGGAGTGATGGCTAAGATCGAGTAATTATTAGGAATGTGTTGTGGCTAGGGTCGAATGATTGGCTAGGATCGAGTGGTTAGCGAGCGTCGACTGGTTTGCTAGGACTAGATGATTACTGGGATTTAGCGCGATTTGCTAGGATTTACCGGTTGTTGGGATTCGAGTGTGGCTTTTACCAAGCCTAGTGGTGGCTAGGATCGCATGTGATTTGCTAGGACTAACTGGTGCCGCTGGGATGCAAGTGTGATTTGGCTAGGAGCAAGTAGTTTGCTAGGACTGCGTGGTTCGGCTAGGATCGAGTGTAATTTGCTTAGACTGGTAATGGTTGGGAGCAAGTAGTTTGCTAGGACTGCGTGGTTCGGCTAGGATCGAGTGTGGTTTGCTAGGGCGTTTCGACTGGCTGGGAAGTTAGGTTAGCCGGTTACTGCTAACCTGGATGGCTAGGGGTGTAAGTATAAGTGTAAGTATAGATGACTGGTCCAATTTGCCTGTAGGGCCGGACTGCTGCGCCCGGGATTCGAACCCGGGCGGGCCCAAACTGGCTTATAGTCAGTAACGCTAAACACTATGCCACGCTTGTGTACGTGTGTGTGTGTGTGTGTGTAACGCTATGTATACTTGACTATATGTGTGTCCATGTATACTTATGCGTGTGTATACATTACCATAGACATACCAACACACGGACACTCCCTCACCTTCCTTCCTTCACCACACCCTCCCCCTCCCCCCTCCCTCTCTTCCCCCCACCACGGCCCCCCTGGCGACACCCTTTTCACCCCTCTCCTTTCCTCCCCAGCCGCCCGTGACACCCCACCATCATCCCAGCTCCCCCCAGGCCGCCCGTGACACCCCACCATCATCCCAGCTCCCCCCAGGCTGCCGCTGTCACCCAGCCATCATCCTAACTCCCCCCAGGCCACCGCTGACAACCCCGCCATCATCCCAGCTCCCCCCAGGCCGCCGCTGACACCCCGATCATCATCCTAGCTCCCCTCAGGCCGCCGCTGACACCCCGCCATCATCCCAGCTCCCCCCAGGCCGCCGCTGACACCCAGCCATCATCCCAGCTCCCCCCAGGCCGCCCGTGACACCCCACCATCATCCCAGCTCCCCCCAGGCTGCCGCTGTCACCCAGCCATCATCCTAGCTCCCCCCAGGCCACCGCTGACAACCCCGCCATCATCCTAGCTCCCCCCAGGCCGCCGCTGACACCCAGCCATCATCCCAGCTCCCCCCAGGCCGCCGCTGACAACCCCGCCATCATCCCAGCTCCCCCCAGGCTGCTGCTGACAACCCCGCCATCATCCCAGCTCCCCTCAGGCCGCCGCTGACACCCCGCCATCATCCTAGCTCCCCCCAGGCTGCCGCTGACACCCCGCCATCATCCCAGCTCCCCCCCAGGCTGCCGCTGACACCCCGCCATCATCCCAGCTCCCCCCAGGCTGCCGCTGACACCCCGCCATCATCCCAGCTCCCCCCCAGGCTGCCGCTGTCACCCAGCCATCATCCCAGCTCCCCCCAGGCCGCCGCTGACAACCCCGCCATCATCCCAGCTCCCCCCAGGCTGCTGCTGTCACCCCCCCCCCCCCCTCCCCTACACAATCCCAGGTCGTCAACACTTCCCTCTCACTAGTGTTATCGATTTTCCTCGCCACGTAACACCTGCCGTACACACCTTACCGTACCCCTCTCCCCACACCCCACGCTACACCCCTCTATCCCCACACACCCCACACGCACCTCACTGCACCTCTTACCCACAACACCACACATCTCACTGCATCTCCTCTCGAAAATCATCACCCTCTCCCCTCTCAGCCCACACAACGCGATAAATCCCCTTCCCCACACCTCACACAACCCTTTCCACACTCCACATACCTCATTACACCCCTTTCCCCACACCTCACACACCTCCCTACACCCCTTCCCATCGCTGTCCCCATCGGTAAGCGTCTGTGTGGCTCAGTCGCCCTCCCTCCTTTCATGACACCATCACTACTTATCTCTTGCATCATCACTACACATCTCTTGCATCATCACTACATATCTCTTGCATCATCACTACCCATTTCTTGCACGATCACGGTACATCTCTTGCATCATCACTACATATCTCTTGCATCACCATTACACAGCTCTTGCATCGTCACAACACATCTCTTACATCATCACTATCCATCTCTTCGTTTTCTCCTCTCTCTCTCTCTCTCTCTCTCTCTCTCTCTCTCTCTCTCTCTCTCTCTCTCTCTCTCTCTCTCTCTCTCTCTCTCTCTCTCTCTCTCTCATTCCCACCCACCACATACCATACACCCAACTATTGATCCGGCAAGTCATTAAGTATGTTAATTACACGCTTCGCCATAATTGAGTTTATTTGTGATAACTTTTCCTTTGTTATCGCTTTATTATCTGTTGTTTTTTCAGTTTTCTTATTGATTCGTTTACTATAATGCTTTGTGTGTGTGTGTGTGTGTGTGTGTGTGTGTGTGTGTGTGTTTACGTATGTAGTTACTGTAATTGCATTTAGGAGAGAGTAAGGTCGTGTGACGAGCTTGTTCTATGAACGTTTGTGAAAATACATTTTTCGTTTCATTTTGTAAGTCTCTCTCTCTCTCTCTCTCTCTCTCTCTCTCTCTCTCTCTCTCTCTCTCTCTCTCTCTCTCTCTCTCTCTCTCTCTCTCTCTCTCTTCACTGTATTTGAGTCATGTAGTATGTTTGTTGAGTACGCCACCTATGTGTGTGTGTATATATATGTGTGTGTATGTGTGTGTGTGCTCGTGTACATTTTGCTTGTATGTGTGTGTGTGTGTGTGTGTGTGTGTGTGTGTGTGTGTGTGTGTGTGTGTCTTATACATTCATATAAGAGTTTGATCCTCTATGTGACGGTAGCCGGGATGGAACAGTAGCTTCCCTCCCCCCCGACGGGTCGGATTGGGATCAGATGCCGGTTGGAGAGAGTCAGGAGGACCAAGCAGTGTTGACCACCTCTTGAAAGGTGGCTTTAAGAGGGACTTGATGATGATGTTGTTCTATGCCCCTTTTGCACCTCTTCTAGTGGCCGCCCCCCGCGCCCCTGTTGTGTAGTGGATGGGGAGGATGACCCTGAGGGTGAGGCATAGGTGACGGATTGGGACGGTGGGGAAAAAAAAAGAAAGAAAAAAAAAGTTGTTACAGATGTTCTTGGACTGAGACGCAGGGAGTCCAAGTGTCTCGGGCCGATAGCTGGAGGATTTGATGATGGTGTTGATGTGTTCCTTCCAGCTTAGTTGACCGTCCAGTGTGTCGCTGAGAAGCTAGGCGGAGTGAAGAACCTGTTGAAAGGATCCTAGGGTGTAGTGAGGCAGTGGAGGGAGGCTGTAGGGACAGGACTGGAAGCAAAGGTTAAAACCTTCATGGACTCACGGTCTTGGTTGAGCTGATGGTCACGTTAGCAAACGGTCCAGCGCTGGAAAGGCAATGTAGTCAGGAGAGCCGTTGTTACATACAGAATCCCACGGCAGGGTCGTGGGACGTAGTTACTTCCATCGTGGGGGAAGGAGAGACATCCATTAGCGCATCGGCTGTGAGAAGGGTGAGGAAGGACAGAGGTTCCATACCTGTGTCTTGTGCAAAGGAAACAGGTGAGAGACAGGAAGGTGGAGATGGTTCCTTCGGAGGGTTTCAACCCTGGCGACACTCGCTGAGACTTCATACCCAATGGATAAACGACGGCTTTGGTCTGATGCATCTAACTTGTGGCTCTCTGGATGTGCTTGCGTGTATCTGCTTGTGTGAACTTGTGCGTCTGCAATAGAGTAATTTTGTGCTTCTGAGTACGTGTTCGTTCGCAAGTTTGTATGTGAGTGGTCGTGTTTATGTGTGTGTGTGTGTGTGTGTGTGTGTGTGCACTGACCCTCCTCTGTCTGTATACATGCGTCTGTATGTCTGAGAAGTTCGTACTGCCCTTGTCCATGAACTTTAAAAAAAGAAAAGGAAAAAAATCCCATCTTTATATAATTTAAAATATGAGCGTTGTTGAACGTAGGTCTGACCAAGCGTTTACTGTCACACAAGAGAAGGAGGAGAAAGACAGAAGGAGGAGGAAGACAGAAGGAGGAGGAAGACAGAAGGAGGAGGAAGACAGAGATATTGAAAATAATAATCGTAAACTCTTGTTTCACAGACGTTGAAAGTATCGCTTATGGACGATTGTTTTCATGGTTTTTTCTTTCCCTTTGGAGGAAATTGTGGGATAAGAAAATGATGATATACCCAATACGAAAAAATTATATCTAAAAATTCTAATACCGATACAGAAATATATTTGTCGGGGGAAAAAAAATTGAGAGGAAACCAGTTTAACTGTCGTGACAGAATCTCTGTCTTATTCGAGTTATATGGAAAAAAATTTGATATATTCTTAGAAGAATAAGTTCCTCAAGAAGAAATTACTCGACGATTATCAGTGTTTAGAACGAGTTTATTCCACAAGATTAGAAGAGAGATCAGTGATGATAACTTTAGAATAAATCAGTTCCTGAATATTTTACGAAGTTGAATGTTTGGAAAAAAAAAAAAGAATTTAATTCTCCTGATGAAAATATTTGGCGGCTGCAGAAGACTAGAAACTAGAAAAAGACGAGCGTTAGGTAAACTAGTGGTAGAATATCGCCAGATGGACCAAAAATCTGCGGGACACACACACACACACACACACACACACACACACACACACAGTCCATAGACCTATCGCGATAGACTAGAAGCCACAGAGGAAATAGGAAACACGTCGCGATCAAATAGATAAACATGGGAGAAAACACTGCAATGAGAACAGTGAAAAAAATTAGAATAGAAGAAATTGGAAGACATAGGGAATATATCGCGATTACTGGTGAAACTTTGACGATAAATGTTAGAAAATAGTGAAAAAAATTAGTTGTGAATATCGTGGTGAAGGGAAAGACAACTCGAGGTAATATCGCGATAGATAGTGAAGTGAGAATATTCTGATGAAGACTCACGAATATCGCCAAAGAAAATAGAAAATAATCTTCCCAAAAACAAATGAAATGACTACCTAAGATAAGTAAAATTAAGAACGCCATAATGTCTATGAAAGTGAAAATGACATGACAAGAAAATTGCGTTGGTGGTAATTAATAGAATCACCTCAAATATCGCTGTAGCGAATATCGAAGTTATCGCTGAGCGCATATCGCTTCGGGGGAGGGGAAAGGGGACGAGTGGAAATACAGGAATGGATACAAAGTGACCACCCTACACCCCTTACTCTCAAACCATCGTGAAAGGAACTGCGAAAGAAACAGTGAAAAGAAAAGCGATTCATCTCGTCGTCTTTCGCGCAGCGCAGACTGCGCCAGAGATCAGCGAAGACCACCTGATTGTTGAAGGTTGAGCGATGTAGCGACATACACAGCAGAGTGGAGAGGGAATGGCTGACACTCTGTCGTAGCTACGGGGGTATTAAAGACGCTGTAGGGAGAGAGAGAGAGAGAGAGAGAGCGCACTTGCCGACCAGTGTGTGTGTGTGTGTGTAGATGGGTGAGAGAGAGAGAGAGAGAGAGAGAGAGAGAGAGAGAGAGAGAGAGAGAGAGAGAGAGAGAGAGAGAGAGAGAGAGAGAGAGAGAGTCACATTAAGATGAGGTTTAACTATTTCTATTTTTTCTTTGACGAAAGTTCTTTGATAAGGTGGGGTGTGGAGGGGGGTGGGGGTGTTTTACACCCCCCTCCTCACCCCATCCCCCACAATCCCCACACAAGCCCCCTCCTTTCGTCACGACCGAACGACCTTTTACGCACGACGGTACGACTATTTGAGCACAACGGTGCGGCCTTTGAATACGATGGTGCGATCCTTGAGCACGAGGGTACGACCCTTGAACACGAGGGTACGACCCTTGAACACGACGGGACGACCCTTGAACACGACGGTACGACCCTTGAGCACGACGGTATACGACCCTTGAACACGACGGGACGACCCTTGAACACGACGGTATGACCCTTGAGCACGACGGTATACGACCCTTGAACACGACGGTATACGACCCTTGAACACGACGGTGCGATCCTTTGAGCTTGACGGTACGATCTTTGAACACGACGGTACAGTCCTTGAACACGACGGCATACTCCTTGAACACGACGGTACAATCCTTGAACACGACAGTACGATCCTTGAACACGATGGTACGATCCTTTGAGCTTGACGGTACGATCCTTTGAACACGACGGTACGATCCTTGAACACGACAGTACGATCCTTGAACACGACGGTACGATCCTTTGAACTTGACGTTACGGTCCTTGAACACGACGGTACGATGCTGTACGGAGGGTTGCGCTGGTCTTTTGGCCAGGCACATAGATGGGTCATGTCAAAGACCCTATTATTATACCCTCTCACGCAAGGGTGTGTACCGTCGTGTTCAAGGACCATACCGTCAAGCTCAAAGGATCGTACCGTCGTGTTCAAGAAATGTGCCGTCGTGTTCAAGGACTGTACCGTCGTGTTCAAGGACTGTACCGTCGTGTTCAAGGACTGTACCGTCGTGCTCAAGGACCGTACCGTCAAGCTCAAAGGATCATACCGTCGTGTTCAAGGATCGTACCGTCGAGCTGAAAGGATCTTACCGTCGTGTTCAAGGATCGTACCGTCGAGCTGAAAGGATCGTACCGTCGTGTTCAAGGATCGTACCGTCAAGCTCAAAGGATTGTACCGTCGTGTTCAAGGATCGTACCGTCGAGCTGAAAGGATCGTACCGTCGTGTTCAAAGACCGTATCGTCAAGCTCAAAGGATCGTACCGTCGTGTTCAAGGATCGTACCGTCAAGCTCAAAGGATTGTACCGTCGTGTTCAAGGATCGTACCGTCGAGCTGAAAGGATCGTACCGTCGTGTTCAAAGACCGTATCGTCAAGCTCAAAGGATCGTACCGTCGTGTTCAAGGATCGTACCGTCAAGCTCAAAGGATTGTACCGTCGTGTTCAAGGATCGTACCGTCAAGCTCAAAGGATCGTACCGTCATGTTCAAGGACCGTACTGTTGATTAAGCTCAGATGACCGTACCATCGTCTTCAAGGAATGTACCGTCGTGTTCAGAGAACCATACCGTCGTATCAAGGACCTTACACCGTCGTGTTCAAGGAACGCACCGTCGTGTTCAAGGACCGTACCGTCGTGTTCAAGGACGGTACCGTCGTGTTCAAGGACCGTACCGTCGTGTTCAAGGAATGTACCGTCGAGTCTTACGGTTGTACCGTCTTGCTCAACCCGGTTTTAGTAGCTGTCTCCCATGAGTGTTCAGGGTTACATAAGAAGACGACAGAATATATAGATGTCTTCTCAGATACTCAGAGGTGTGGAAACTGCGAGAGATATATAGATAAGTACGTGGGCAAAGAATTACATTTAGATACAAGGAAATTACTTTGTAATGAATATGACATGAAGTTTGATTAGATGTAGGAATGTGTGTGCGTGTGTGCGTGTGTGTGTGTGAGTTTAGCGGAAAAATATAAGATAAATGAAACAAAATCATATATATATATATATATATATATATATATATATATATATATATATATATATATATATATATATATATATATATATATGAAAAAATAATATACATACACATATTCTAATTGTGGATAATGAAAAACCATTTACGTATTTACAGTTATACGTACAGTGATCAATCAGTGATTGAATGGAAACGATGAGAACAGTGCAATCGACAGTGACACATCAATAGCGAAGGAATTGAAAGAGCAACGGAGCATTGGATCCTATGGAAAAAAAAAAAAGGATCGTGTATCCTGATACAGTGGAGGACAAGAGAATTGAGAGCAGTGGGAGTGTAGGACGCCCCTGCCTTTATTCCCACCGACGCACAAAAGGTCAAGGACATCGTCTTTATGACCTCCTCTGACCTCTGCCGACAGATGAAGAATATTTCCCACAATATTCTGTGAGCTTTTTCCAGCAATATCTGAACTTACGACGAAAGAAACTGGAGATTCCACAGGTAAGTTTAAAGATCACGTGAACGTAAAAGCAAATCTACAAAGTAAAAATCGTATGATATGTGTAGATAGATAGATGGACATATAAATAGATAGATAGATAGATAGATAGATAGATAGATATTGTTGTAATAGTTATTAAAGGGGGTAAAATAATGGGCACTGGCGGTACAAAAGAAAAAGACAGATTTTGCAATTGATGGTACAATGCAAAATTGATTATTGCTCACAGTGGGACAATCTTGTACTGTTAGCACTCAATTGTTAGAGTGTGGATGAGGCTATGAAACAACAGAGTTCCGCTGGTGGTAGAAAAATTTCGTTCTGTTAGTGACAGATGGTTATGGTAATGTTCAGAAATGGAACAAACACATTGTTGATGTATTGGAACAAAATGTTGCTACCAAACCTGGGTTAGAAATGTATTGATCGTACTGGGACAACATTATGTCTCTAGTCATGGAACAGTATAGTGTTTTCTGAGGTGGAATGATATAGGTTTCCTTGTGGTTGTTTGTGGCGGAAATATTCCCTTTCTTTGTGGTTGTTTGTGGCGGAAATATTCCCTTTCTTTGTGGTTGTTTGTGGAGGGAATATTCCCTTTCTTTGTGGTTGTTTGTGGCGGGAAAATTTCCCTTTCTTCATGGTTGTTTGTGGCGGGAAAATCTACATTTCTTTGTGGTTGTTTGTGGCGGAAAATTATCTCTTTCTTTGTGGTTGTTTATGGCGGGAAAATTTACTTTTCTTTGCGGTCGTTTGTGGCAGGAAATTTCCCTTTCTTCATGGTTGTTTGTGGCGGGAAAATCTACATTTCTTTGTGGTTGTTTGTGGCAGGAAAATCTACTTTTCTTTGTGGTCGTTTGTGGCAGGAAATTTTCTTTCTTTTTGGTTGTTTGTGGCGGGAAAATTCATCTTTGTGGTTGTTTGCGGCAGGAAAATTTACTTTTCTTTGCGGTTGTTTGTGGCAGGAAAATTTCCCTTTCTTTGTACTTGTTTGTGGCAGGAATATTTCCCTTTCTTTGTGTTTTTTGTGGCGGGAAAATTTCCGAAAATTTCCCTTTCTTTGTGTTTTTTTGTGGCGGGAAAATCTACCTTTTCTTTGTGGTGTATTAGAATAGCGTCGTACACGGCGAAACATAGCACAGTCCTGCTAGCGGTTGAAGAACCGAGTGTTGTTTGTGGTGAAAACGTAGCTTTGTTTGTGGTGAAAACGTAGCTTTGTTTGTGGTGACAACGTAGCTTCGTTTGTGGTAAAATGATGCCCTGTTGTAAGTGGTGGAGGAGTGTGCTCCTGGTTAGTGGTGGAACGGCTCATTTTGTTCTTAGAAGAGGGAAGAATGAAGCTATAGGGATGGAAACAGGGACCATAGTGCTGATAATGGTGTCGAATCATATCACTTTCTTAGCTATGTCCTGTTGTTAGAAGTGGAACAACATAGTTGTACTTGTGATGGTACAATATAACTGTTATTTCGTGATTCTAGTGGGGGGAAAAATGGTCTTCGTAGTGGTAGAATATATACTTTAAACATGGGACAATGTAGTTTGGATAATGCTGAAGCTGTGGTACCACTAGTGTTGGGATATTAAGATCCCACTTGTTATGAAGTGTTATAATTTTTTTCGAGTGGTGGAATAATGTCGTTTGTGTGTAGTGATAGATTTCCCAAGTGTTGTTAGAAGTGGTACAACATGGGTTTGTTAGTGGTGGGACGATGCGCCCGTCTAGGTGGTTGAGTGTCAAGTGGCAGTGGTGGTAGACCGTGGTTTTGTCAGTGGTGGTATACTGTGGTTGTGTCAGTGGTGGTACACTGTGGTTGTGTCAGTGGTGGTATACTGTGGTTGTGTCAGTGGTGGTATACTGTGGTTGTGTCAGTGGCGGTACACTGTGGTTTTGTCAATGGTGGAATGATATATAATTTTATGAGTGGTAGATTACTTTAGTTTTGTCAGTGGTGGAACAAGAAATGATTTCATAAGTGGTAGATTACTTTAGTTTTATCAGCGGTGGAACAATATATAGTTTTATGAGTGGTAGATTACTTTAGTTTTGTCAGTGGTGGAACAATAAAAAAATCTTATAGTGGCGGATTACATTAGTTTCTTAGTGGTGAGACAATATAATCTACTGAGAGGTAGATTATTTTTGTTAATGGTGGAACAATATGATTTTCCAAGTGTTGGATTACATTAGAATTTTGTTTCTTGGTGAAACAATTTAATATTCCGAGTGTGGAATGCTTTATTTTTGTTAATGATGGAACAATATAATTTTCTAAATGTTAGATTACATACATTTTATCAGTGGTGAGACAATATAATCTCATAAGTGGCAGATTACTTTAGTGTTGTTAATGGTGGGACAATACGGTTTTTGTTAGTAGTGGTAAACCATACTCACTTCAGTGGCGTATTACTACAGTTACAGTACACAGTGGTAACATCATAGTACACATAGTGGTGGATCACATTAGTGTTGGCTGTCGTGGTGCGATATAGATTCAATCTTGATAAAACTATACAACCACCTTGTTAGGTGTGGACCAACAGGAGTGTCCGAAGTGTTCATAATGATAGAAAAAAAAGATCTGTTATTCTATAAACGAAGAGACAGGATTGGTTAGTTATGGGATGCTATAGCTAGCGGAATAGTGTATCAGTATAGCAGTGGAATAATCCTTTTAGCTATTAGTGGTGGAATGATACTTGTGGCTATTAGTAGTGGAATAATACTTTAGGCTATCAGTAGTGGAATAATACTTTTAGCCATTAGTAGTGGAATAATATTCTTGGCTATTAGTTGTGGAATAATACTTTTGGCTATTAGTATTGGAATGATACTTTTGGCTATTAGTAGCGGAACAATGCTTTTGGCTATTATTATTGGAATAATATTTTCAGTTGTTAGCAAAGGAATAATACTTTTGACAATGATTAGTGGAATAATACTTTTGGCTATTAGTAGTGGAACAATATTCTCAGCAATTAGTCGAGGAATAATGCTTTTGACAATCAGTCGTGGAATAATACTTTCATCTATTATAAGTGGAATAACACTTTTGGCTATTAACAGTGGAATAATATTTTCAGCCACTAATAGCGGAATGATACTTTCAGCTATTAGTAGTGGAATGATATTCTCTGCTATTAGCAGTGGGATAATACTTTCAGCTATTAGTAGTGGAATGATATTCTCAGCTATTAGCAGTGGGATAATACTTTCAGCTATTAGTAGTGGAATGATATTCTCAGCTATTAGCAGTGGGATAATACTTTCAGCTATTAGTAGTGGAATACTATTTCTTATTGTTAGTGGAATAACAGTGTTGTTTGTGGTGGAATAGTGCCGGTGGACTAGTATGGCATTGATTGACGTGGAGCAATTTGTCTTGTTCATCGTGAAGCATTATAGTACCCAGCTCAGTGGAACAGTATTGTGTTGTTAGATTTCTAACAATGAAGTTGTTCATTTTGGTTCACTTTGCTGCCATGGAATGACGATAATGATGATGAAAATGGGGAGAAGTTGTTGGCAGTGGAACAATTCATGAATAATATTGGTCAAAGGTTGTTGTGATTTTGCTAGTAGCACAACGTCTTCCACTGGTGGTACAAAAAAAAAGGAATTTTTCAGAATGATGGAACAAGTTGGTGTTGTCAGCAGAGGTGCTAGTGTTGGAAATGCTATTTGTTTCCACCATTATTGAAGGAGGATCTATATGGTGATCCGGAAGGTCGTTAGCGTCGTATAGGGATGGGACAATAGAGCGTCGTTAGTGATGGAACAACAGGGTGGTTACATTGATTGAGGTATAGTTAGCTATTAAATAGTCGGACAATTCAAAGTGTAATGAAACACTGACGTTAATTACTGCTATGTGTTGACTGTTGATGATGTGCTGTTTTTTTTCTTTTGTTTTTTTAAACAACAGAACAATAGTGCTCCTATTTGCAGAATAATAGCGGCCAATATTGTGGTTGTTCAATGTACATCTTTAAGGTTGACTGGTGCAGCTGTTTCGTGTTGGCAATATAGGAGCAATTCTGTGTTATTTCTAGTGGAACAATAGTGTTCCTATTGATGGAACAAAAGCGTTATTTGTGGAGACTAAGAGGCATTTAAAGTGGTGATTATATTTTCCCATGATCTCCCTGTTAACATGGGTATTACTCGTGATTGAACTATGATACATCTTGGAGTGTTATCAATGTACCAGATTTTTTCATGTAACAATGTGGTGTGGATAACAGCTGACGTGGGATCATTATGGGACAACTCAGGGATAATAGTGGGACAACAAAGTTCAGAGTTCACTGTAACAACACAAACTCCCATGTCTTTGCAACTGATGCAAATTTCTAATTCTTTGCAACAATATGAATTTCCATATCTTTGGATCAATGGAAACACTTTCTTCCTTGTGGGCAATGTAAACTCCCATTTCTATGGAACAATGAAAATCCTTTTTCCAATATGCAAAAAAAAAAAATGTATGTAAATAGGTTCAATGTATTTGTTTATTTGTTTACAGTAGACAGCTGCTTGGAAGTTTCAGGTAGTTGACCTGGAGGAAATTTGTCTACCTCCGGTTTACCTTAACTCTACCTCAAATTGACTTTAAGTTTACCTTTAGTGTACTTTAGGTTTCTTGAAAATACTAACAGCTATTAGTTTGAAGAGAAACATATACGAACGTAATTTTTCTAGGACATTAATCCCTAAATCCCTTAACTTTAAGGAAACATAGGGTAAGGCTAAGGTAAAATAGGGTAAGGCTATCATTTTAGATCAGTCTGGCTCCCTCTCTACCCCATTCGCCCCCCCCAAAAAAAAAGAAATAAAAAACAACACACCATTTGTATATTATCATTATCAAATCATGTTTCTATTGTTGAAACAAAAAAAAATCATGCATCAAATCTTTGAGATATGGGAGAAAAAAGAAAAGTTACAATCAGAAACAAAACTATATCCAGTATAGAAAATAGATCTTATTTGAAGACCTTTTTATCCGCATTGGAATACACATCGACACCCTATATCTTATTTTTGGAGGGGAGGATTCAATATCATTTATCGACGAGTCTTTGTTTGCTTATTTGTCTCATTCATATACACGAAGGTTCGCTTCGTAAAGGCTACAGATGGAATGTTTATTGCCTCTGCAGTCAGCAGTCCTGAAGTGATTACTGCTTGGAAGAGCTGTCCAGTTTGAGATATTTCGAAACGCTATGTCTCGAAAGACATGCATGCCAACCGATCGTCAGCTTGCAACATTGCTTATCTGTTCAATGTATATGTATACAGTTTGCACGCTCGGATTTGCAATGTTGCAAATGGATATCTCTCCTCGCGACAGTGTGCCTGATTATTGCTGCCTCCCTCGTCATGCTAGCGCGAGCTTCTGTATGTGTTTGCAACAGTGGCCTCCGTGCCGCCGCCCGTTCGAAGCCTGTGTGATCACTTGCTCGACTCTCCGATTATCTCCTCAAATAGGATCATCAAGAGACGCGCCCTCTGTGTGTCCTTCTCTTCATCACCCATTAAGAAATCATCAGTTCCAATCGTTTATCTCCCCCAGAAAGAGTCGTTTTCTCGAGATGAAAATCGATTTCGCAAATTGCTTCGACGCCTTCTAAAGAATCCGCGTGGCGGGCTTCGAGCCGGCATCTGACTCAGGATTCGCGTTATCGAAGCAGTTGAGCATCGAGGTCACGGCGCGTGACTAACAAGGATTTAGGTGTTAAGGGCTCCTCTTGATGAGCAGGAGGGCCTTGACGACGACACGGGACAAGCACAGCTCCAGAGAGAGAGAGAGAGAGAGAGAGAGAGAGAGAGAGAGAGAGAGTGACTGGAGTATTAAAACACTGGGATCCGAAGCTTAGGATCAACACCGTAAACCAACTAATGAAACCTCTGGCTGGCTGCGGCCACTGAACGCTAACCAAGGCATTTTTATCCAGGTTTTTTTTTTTTTCTTCTAGCTAGTAAGTCAGTGGACGGGGTAGCAAGTCACGGATGATACCTCATGAAGACCAACCAATTATGTCTAGCTGGAGGCAGTGAACCCATGAGTCACACACAATGAACGACAGGGATAACAGAGATGTGGAGTTGACTTCAAGCAGACGAATTCCTTCCTAATAAACCAACCAGGAGATGCAGGCAATTAAGTCTTTGGCTGAAGAAGACAAAGATGAGGTAAAGAAATTTATAATCTTTACCTAAATGTAACTACACATGTAGAAGGTTTTGCCAAGAAGAAATAGAAAGAAACATGTGTCGCAAATTGTAATAATCTCGATGGGTCAATGCAGGTAAAGTATATATATATATATATATATATATATATATATATATATATATATATATATATATATATATATATATATATATATATGATGATCACACTTGTCCATGATGATAGCATAAAGGTGTAATCGCACTTCAGTAGTTCATACAATTATATTTAACATGTAAATTTTCTATACATGTGGCACGACATGTTTCGTGGAGACAATCCACCTCATCAGGTGCCAGTACTTAACAAAGTTATTTAAATCCCAACATTATACTAGAGTCCCGCCGTCCAACACCAATCGGTATAGACCAACCACTGTCCGCTTTGTCTGGCAGTTACCGTTGTAAGGGAGAGTGATTAAGGCGGGTCACGTGTCGGGGGTTGACCTGTTTTCGTGTTTTTTCAATTCTCTCATAATGATTTGGTTAATTCTAGGATGGGTTTTAAAATTGCCAGAGGACAAATTAAAGTTCCTAGTATCAGCATTTAAGACAGATTCAATGACGTTACGTGTGGCATAATCAGCAGAGGGGTATAGAATAACAGGATTTTCAAGATCTATGGCCAGGGTGATAATTTTCATGACAATGTTTAGCGATCGCATTTTTGTGGTCATCCCTGCGTACTGCATGACGGTGCCAATAACACCTCTCCGTTACAGTTTTACCTGTCTGGCCTATATGAATATCTTTACATGCTTTGCATTTGACGACGTAAACACTCCCAATCATTGCATGATTTGGCCTACTATTTATTAAAGTCTTACTGATGGTGTTATTGTACTGGAAAGCAACATTACAAGCACTGTTTTTTAGAACATGTCTTACATTAGCTAAGTTGGGAGAATAGGGCAACACTAAACATTTAGACTCATCCTTATTTGTCACATTTTTGTCACAAGAAACATAAAATGTCTTCCTAGCTTTCCAGTAAGCTTTGTTCACAAACCAATTGGGATAATATAACTGCCTAAAAATACGTATTATATGACTACATTCATCTACTAGGCCTATGGGATCACATATCCGTAGTGCTCTTAAAAACACAGACATAACTACAGACATTTGTATAGAAGAATCATGTACTGAGAAATAATGAATATAACTCTCACAGTTGGTAGGCTTCCTGTAGATTTTAAAGGACAAATGATCAGATTCTCTATTTATCAACACATCAAGAAAGGGCAGTTTGTCTTCTTTTTCCCATACTATCAAATTCAAGATGAAATGAGAATATTGAGACGCCTGAGAACACAGCCTTTGACTCAAGTCGACGGAAATAAACTATAGTCAGACTTGCTACTTGAAATAAGAGTAAAAACGAAAGATATGAGACTGACCTTTTCTAGGGACGAAGGCAACATAATCAGGTGTCGTTTCCCAACGGGTATCGAACAGGAGAGCCATCGTGTGTACCTAGAATGACGTAAATAGAATGTAAAGACTCAACAAAAGGAGCAGAGAGACGCTTTTGATGAAACGGTTAATTGACAAAAAGGTCTTACGTCTTTGTATACACCAAACGAAGGAGGTTATCACCCTCAAACCTCCAGGGAACGATTCCTGGGGTATGAAGGAACGGGCCTTTGTTTTGACTCCATCTGACCCAGGTCAAAGGTCGTGCTATCATAACCGAGGAGGTCGAACCCTAGTGCTCACGGACGGGGATATATATATATATATATATATATATATATATATATATATATATATATATATATATATATATATATATATATATGTATATATATATATATATATATATATATATATATATATATATATAGAGAGAGAGAGAGAGAGAGAGAGAGAGAGAGAGAGAGAGAGAGAGAGAGAGAGAGAGAGAGAAAACTGCAACCTTTTAGGCAAATATATGATGACATACAAACGACATATACACGTGGAGCCAGCCTCCATATATATATATATATATATATATATATATATATATATATATATATATATATATATATATATATATATATACAACCCGAAGGAACTAAAATCTTCACCTGAGCTGCACCTTCGCTTGCCATTGATTCAAAAAAACCCACAATGCAGACAATATTATCACCTCATATCCTGTTAACTCCTCATCAAGTGACTTATTTATAGCATCTTTACCAAATTATCTACCCATAGTTTTAATCTTATATATAAAACAAACTCACACTTTTATGATTCTTAACATACGTACCCCTCTCCATTAACATCACAGACACTCTACAGGAGCAAAGATTACCCACATTTAACACCCTCTCTTAACTACCAAATCCTCTACCACTAACCACAGACCAGCATTCACCCTGCCAGCCAACCAGCCAGCCAGCCACTCCTTTTGAAAACGATCGTTTGAGCAGTAAATCACTCGCAGCCAAACATGTCCTGTGTGGTCTAAAACCACCCCCCACCCCCTAAATGGGTGTTGGACACTGTTTATCACAACATGTGTGGGTGTTGCGTCTCACAACCCACTTTGCACTTGGCTGGGAAGGCGGGAACACGAGTGCAAACAGAGATTTTGTTTGCTCCTGTTTGCCTATGTTTAAACTCGTGACGTAGTATTGGATAATGTGATTCCTATGTGATAAGAAGATGTCTTTTCGTTTAGGAATGATTCCCCAGACGAAAGTGTCCGCCAGAATGCGTAAGACATATCAAAGAGCTTCTTAACACATTTATGAGCTTCTTAACGCACACCAAAGAGCTTCCTAACACATTTGTGAGTTTCTTAACACACACCAAAGAGCTTCCTAACACATTTGTGAGTTCCTTAGCACATTTATGAGTTCTTTAACACATAACAAAGAGCTTTTTAACATATTAATGAGTTCCTTAACACAACAAAGAGCTTCCTAACACATTTATGAGTTCCTTAACACAACAAAGAGCTTCCTAACACATTTATGAGTTCCTTAACACACACCAAAGAGCTTCCTAACACATTTATGAGTTCCTTAACACAACAAAGAGCTTCCTAACACATTTATGAGTTCCTTAACACAACAAAGAGCTTCCTAACACATTTATGAGTTCCTTAACACAACAAAGAACTTCCTAACACATTTATGAGTTCCTTAACACACCAACGAACTCCCCAACACACTTATGAGTTCCTTGACACTACAAAGACCTCACTAACATATCTATAAGTTCCTTAACACAGTAAAGGAACCCCAGACAACACGCCAAAGCGCTCCCGAACACATCATACAGCTCCCTAACACACCAAACAGTTCCCTAATGCACCATACGGCTCCCTAACACACCAG
>NC_092280.1:7158800-7238800 GCF_036320965.1 Panulirus ornatus | reverse complement strand
CTCCCCTTTTAGTCGCCTTCTACGACACGCAGGGAATACGTGGGAAGTATTCTTTCTCCCCTATCCCCAGGGATAATATATATATATATATATATATATATATATATATATATATATATATATATATATATATATATATATATATATATATATATATATATATATGTTCGAACAAAATGATTTTTATCTTGTCCTATGTTAAGAGAGAGAGAGAGAGAGAGAGAGAGAGAGAGAGAGAGAGAGAGAGAGAGAGAGAGAGAGGGGGGAGGGGAAGAGGACATTCTACAATTTCTCTCTCAGTTTGCAGTGTCATGAAATTAAATGGATGTTGTGGCATCATTTATGTGTAAGTTGATAGATGTATTCCGCCGCCAAGCGTAGAAAGAATGATCTTTTAATCTCTCTCTCTCTCTCTCTCTCTCTCTCTCTCTCTCTCTCTCTCTCTCTCTCTCTCTCTCTCTCTCTCTCTCTCTCTCTCTCTCTCTCTCTCTCTCTCTCTCTTCCCTATGACGCAGCTACATATATGCAAAGCATGACTTAGGTATCATAAGATACGAGAAGCAATTCAAGTATGTCAAATGATTCGAATTAAACAAGCAACACAGTATGTGTTGGGGAAATATATATATATATATATATATATATATATATATATATATATATATATATATATATATATATATATATATATATATATATATATATATGATACACGAGTCCGGGATGATAGGTATGAAGGTGAAATCGCACTTCAGTAGGAGTTCATACAATTATATTTAACAAGTAATTTTTCTATACATGTGGCACGACATGTTTCGTGGAGACAATCCACCTCATCAGGTGCCAGTACTTAACAAAGTTATTTAAATCCCAACATCACACTTGAGTCCCGCCGTCCAACACCAATCAGTACAGACCAACCACTGTCCGCTTTGTCTGGCAGTAACCGTTGTAAGGGAGAGTGATTAAGGGGGTCACGTGGCTGGTGTTGACCTGGGTAGCTGGGTGTGTCTTGAACAACTTTTTAATGTTTTTGTGTTTCGTCAGGACTCTCATGATGATTTGGTTAATGCTAGAATGGGCTTTGAAATTGCCTGGGGACAAATTAAGTTCTTAGTATTAGCAATTAAGACAGATTCAGTGACGTTACGTGTGGCATAATCAGCAGAGGGGTATAGAATAACGGGATTTTCAAGATCTATGGGGTGATCATTTTCATGACAATGTTTAGCGATCGCATTTTTGTGGTCATCCCTGCGTACTGCATGACGGTGCCTTAAACACTCCCAATTTGTGCATGATTTGTCCTACTGTCTATCAAGGTCTTCCTGATGGTGTTATTGTACTACTGTAGTGTTGCTTTCATGTACAATAACACCATGCAAAGAAAGATGAAAAAGTCAGTCAAGATAAAAACTAAAAGATTTGTCAGAGTTTGTTGTGTGTTTTGTAGACTTGACTCTTAGTGTAAAAAGCTTGCTAGAAAAAAGACGAAGGTGGAAAGAGAATTCCACGGCTTTGCTGTGCAGGGAAAAAAGCAAATATCATAACGTTTCATCCTCATGCGACCGGTCTTCACATAAAAACTATAGGAAGTAGCAGCTAGGAATATTCTACCGGATTAAAGCCTTGGCGACGTGGGTATACTTTGCCAGTTCACGATACCGGTGGTGGAAATGATACCAACAGAACAGCGATAGTTGCAACAATACTCTATATTAGGGTGAATAAAACCCACATACATACATGGAACCGCTGCGCACAAGTAAGATGATTACAGCAGCTATTCAACACCCTCAGCTTCTGAGAAGCAGACTTTGTGAAGCTAATAATGGAGGGTTTCCAGGACAGAGTGTGGGATGGGACATAATTATGTTCAGCATGTTTATAGTTTTGCTGGAATGGATTGTGGTGCGACGAATTTGTGAGAAAAAAAGAATACCAGTGATATTTAGAAAGAGATATTGATAGAAATTACGTTTGTTTTCTTTACTGTTTAGCTTAACCGGATGTCTGTTTCCCCATTGCTAGAATTGTACAGAACAGAATTCAAGAGACATATGTTTACTGTGGGAAAGAGAACGAGTATTAGAGTGAGGAGGGAATAGAAGATGAGTTGAAGTATGAAGAGTGGAATAATGAACATAATCGTGAGTGAGGTCGGAAGGGTGAAGGGGAAAAAATCTTTCATGGAACAAAAGGAAGAGAAAAGGCGACAGGAAAGAACCCAGGAGGACACCATTATTGAAAGAATATGATTGGGAAACCGCTTCATCAATGACTATTGGAATGGACTGACAAGAGAGGACGGTGTGCATTGTGAAACAGAGAGAGAAAGAGAAGCAGGAAAGCAGGTGCAGTATAGAAAGCAAAGACTTAAGACACATTCTGTCAAATGCTTTGGAGATGTCGAGTGCCAGGACGAAAGTTCCACTCAAATCCCAGAGTGAGAGAAGGACCAGAGGTGAGTCACATAAGATAGAAGGTCACCAGGAAACCCTACGCTCCAATGGTCGTATGGGTGATCAGAGAGAGAGAGGGGAACGAAATTCTGAGCGTCAAGAAAGTGAGACTCAAGGATAGCTTCAAGGACGTTGGAGACGCAAAAGTGGGAGCAATGTGATGATGACTGGAAGGTTTAAAACGGTTCTTTTAATGCAGGAATGGACTCCAAGAAGGTATGCTACCAAGAAGAAGAATTTGTTCTTCTTTTTGTTTAGAGAGATGAAATAGGTGAGCAGTGATTGGGAACGAACTCAGACGTCCAGTTCCTGGGGACTTGGGGATATATGTCATCTCCCCCACTTCTGGCTGTTACAGTACTCGATTGACCCTGCTCAAGGAAGACATAGCAGAGGCCATAGGAAAGGCCATCCGAAGTAGAACTGAAGGAGAATAAGATGTCGAAAAGAGCGGCTTATCAGTCTGATCAGGTCAGAAGCTGAGGGTGGAAAGGTTGAATTAGAGAAGTTACACGAAGATGTGTTTGACACACTTTGCACTGATTCCAACTAGAAATGTAAACGAGTTTCATGGTTCGATTATACCCTGTCGGCCCCTGATGTGACAACTATCAGAGCAGGAGTGAACAAACCCATGACAGGAATAGAATAATTTGGTAGAAAAAAGAAACATAGGACACCACACACGCCATACAGTCACTACAGTTGAAAGCATCCGGGCCAATGAAGTAATATCAATCCCATGGGAAGTCAGAGGTGGGAAAAAGCCCTCAACTCCACTACGATCATCCCAAATAAATCCCAACCAATCCACAAGGTTTAAGGTGTACTTTGAAATCCCCTAAATGGAGGATTTCATTGTTTTGATATGAAGAGGGCAAATCTTAACGGTGTGAGGTCAAAGAGTCCAAGGATATGTACGTAGTTGGTGGAACTGTGGGGGAATGTAAGAAACATAGAGCCAGGGTCATAGAGAGTAAAGAAATTTTGAGCCCAATGGTTGCAGACCAGAGAAGGAAGACCCACTGAGCGACCACTAGGTGTTTTTATCCCATTGTATCCACAAAAACTTGGGAAGGAAATGATGGTTGAGATCATAGTTGGAGGTTTGGCTGTGTGAAGGAGTGGCAGTCTTAGACACATGGTTTCAGCGAGAAGACTAAAAGTAGAGACATGATGTCCAACGGAAGGAAGGTTGGATTTGAGATGGCAAATGTTGCAGGAATGAACAGAGAAGCACCACAGCCAGAAGACCCGTATTGCCTGACGATGGGCATGAGAGGGAGGGAGGCCCTGGGGAACCAACCAGCCTACCTCGACCTGTGGTGCCATTTCGACCCATCACCCTGCGGAGAAGCAAGGAAATTGTCGTAGTGCCAAGATGTCTCATTTCTTACTGTGCTACAAAGGAAAAATCCATTACAGCGTGTGGAAAATTGATGAGAGAGAGAGAGAGAGAGAGAGAGAGAGAGAGAGAGAGAGAGAGAGAGAGAGAGAGAGAGAGAGAGAGAGAGAGAGTACGTGTGTAGGTGAGTGGAAGAGGAAGAAACAAGAGCCTGAGCTTGGAGAGCGGAACGTGACGAACACCGCAATGTTGACTCGCTGCGTCACCATCGCTAACCCAACCCAACCTTCTGATACCCAGGCGGCGGTACCTTCCTGGTCCGCCACTTACTACTACTACTACTACTACCACTGCTACTACTACTACTACTACAACAACTACTACTGCTACTACTACTACTACTACTACTACTACTACCACTGCTACTACTACTACTACTACAACAACTACTACTGCTACTACTACTACTACTACTACTACTACTACTACTACCACTACTACTACTACTACTACTACTACTACTATTAATGCAGCAAGGCTGTCGAACCCTCTTCTGTGTCTTGTCTCTCCCTCTTCCTGTAACCTTCTTACGTTTAAGAGTCGGGTCTACAGACGCCTTCGGAGCTCAGACTAATTCTTCCTGAGCTTTTATCTCTTTTTTTTTTTCTTTCTTTCTATACTTCTTCTCCGTTTCATCCAAGACGACCAAGATGAGAGCATGCTTTCGTCCGTCTCTCTCTCTCTCTCTCTCTCTCTCTCTCTCTCTCTCTCTCTCTCTCTCTCTCTCTCTCTCTCTCTCTCTCTCTCTCTCCACGAGGAAAATGAAACACGGTAAGTTCCCAAGTGCACTTTCATGTCATCATCATGTCATATATATAATCCGACGGAAAATGAGTTTTTATGGTTCGAAGCAGGTTCACTCTGTGGTTCATTGATGCTTACTTCATTCCTTTTCAGATCCCGTCAAGATGATCAACTTATCTTACAATCTGTCTACTGAACAGGGATATATCATATAAGCTGACATAATATATCTATTACTACGTGATGTTTATCAATTGTTCTCAAGATATGATCCGTCATACCGAATAAACGAAGCATTTCAACGAATATATCCTTAATTTTATGTAACATAATGAAGCTGCTTCGCTCGAAAGTGTCATGAACATTATATCCTTCATGACATTGGTCGGTGAATAAGTATGCAAAGTGGTGTGAATAGGAATACCTTTAATTGCCAAGTATAATATGAAAGGGATGTTCTCGCATTTCATATCAAGCCTACGTGTGTCCAATTAATCATAACACTATGATTCTGAACATGGTGTGTTGCATATAGCCCTCTTTTAAACCACAAACACTCCGAAACTTACCCAATGAATTCACGGTGTACTTTGATGTGACATTTCTTTACACATGGTAATCAAATGGGCTATTTAGAAGAATTTTTCTCCCCTCATTATCCTGTAACGCTAGTTATTTCTGTTCAACCTTTAAAGAAATACCATATTTTTTTTTTCTCTCTCTCTCTCTTGGACGATCGTTCAGCCCCTGTCTCAATTTTCACGAAAGGGTCGTTTGCTTAGAAAGAATTTCACGATCGGTTCATTTTTTTTCTAAGGGTTCATTATCTTAATAACCGCACGTCTAAGGGTTACATCTAGGCTGAATATCGAGAGATGGCTGTCGCTTACAGAGCATCATATGAGGAGGTTATACGAATGACCACTCGTGATGAGGGACAAGACTCTGGGATTAGTGTCAGGACGTGTACGTAGCGCTCACGATCATCATGCTGCCGCCGAGCGAGCATAATGAGGCGAGCATGATATGAGGCTGGTTGATGGAGTATGCTCAGGGTGGGAGGGGGAGGGAATAGCATGTGTAATGACTTAACTGTGAGGAGGGAGGGAGTTCTATACTTGTGTGGCCCCTTCACTACCTCCGGTGTAACTGCTTATTTGTACTGGACGTGGGAGGGTGTTCAACACTGGTTCGAACCCCGTCTATTGTATTTAGCACCTTGCACTGTATAGGAAGAGAGTTCTACATGCATAGGAACCTCCATCTACTTGACATTTTTTTTTCTTTTTTTGCCATCTAAGTCTTTGACTATTTGTACGCCATCGAAAGTGACAATTGATTCACTTATTTTATTGAGTTCATTTACTCATTACTTTTGTATTGCAGGAGTAGTTCAAAAGTGTGCGGGTGTGTGTATGTGTGTGTGTGTGTGTGTGTGTGTGTGTGTGTGTGTGTGTGTGTGTGTGTGACTGCTATTTGTGATAACTGTTTGTGTGTTACTGGGAGAGAGTTTTACTCTCGTGTACATGTACCAAGTCTTTAATGCTACTCATATATGCACACACACACACACACACACACACACACATCAGCCTAAGCTTGTGTGTGTGTGTGTGTGTGTGTGTGTGTGTGTGTGTGTAAATCATTAAAACACTTGGGGTTGACAGTGAAGAAATATGTCATAGGAGTGTACAATGCGGGTTGTATATAAATGTGGTTCCGTCGGTTGGATGTGATGTATCGCTCCGAGCTAGTGTGATGACTGAGTGTGGTTGCTTGAACACCAGGCGATGAATGAGGGTCAGCAACCTGATGGGATCTGATGAAGATGCATGACTGCCCTGACCGACTGTGGTGTAGGATCACGACTGTCTTGACAGAATGTGATGAAGGTGTTTGATCCCCTTGATGGAAGGTGATGAAGGTGTTTGATCCCATTACCGGAAGGTGATAAAGGTGTTTGATCCCCTTGATAGAAGGTGATGAAGGTGTTTGATCCCTTTGATGGAAGGTGATAAAGGTGTTTGATCCCCTTGATAGAAGGTGATGAAGGGGTTTGATCCCATTAACGGAAGGTGATAAAGGTGTTTGATCCCCTTGATAGAAGGTGATGAAGGTGTTTGATCCCTTTGATGGAAGGTGATAAAGGTGTTTGATCCCCTTGATAGAAGGTTATGAAGGTGTTTGATCCCCTTGATGGAAGGTGATGAAGGTGTTTGATTCCCTTGACGTAAGGTGATAAAGGTGTTTGATCCCCTTCACGGAAGGTGATAAAGGTGTTTGACCACTTCAAGAGAATGTGAAGGTATATCTGATCACCTTCACGATCAAGCACCAACGCTGTGAATAATCAATTACATTGGCTGAGTAAGACCAGGGAGTATGATCAATTACATTGGCTGAGTAAGACCAGGGAGTATGATCAATTACCTTGACTGAGTAAGACCAGGGAATATGATCAATTACCTTTTCTGAGTAAGACCAGGGAATATGATCAATTACCTTGGCTGAGTAAGACCAGGGAGTATGATCAATTACCTTGGCTGAGTAAGACCAGGGAGTATGATCAATGTGATGACTTGTGAGGTCTCTTAATAGGTTTCAGGGAGTGTGACGAAGAAGTGTGGTTCCCGCGATGAAGAATGATGAATGAGTATGACCCAGGAGTATGATATATATCACGGAGTATGACCCAGGAGTATGATATATATCACGGAGTATGACGATGGAGTATGATAAGGGTAGAAAAAAAGACATTCCAGACCCAGTATGATGGAGAGTCATGACTGGGGGGAGTATGTAAGCGTGCAGATGAAGTGTGATAAGTATAGTATGAGCGTTCTAAAGTAGTGTGATCTAAGAAAAGTCTACTGTAAAGGGTTGTAAGTAGGAGTAGATCGCTAGCATACGTCCATATATATATATATATATATATATATATATATATATATATATATATATATATATATATATATATATATATATATATATATATATATATATATATATATATATATATATATATATATGTATATATATATATATATATATATATATATATATATATATATATATATATATATATATACATATATATATATATATATATATCAATCATGGAACAGCAGTGGGAAGGGGACTCGCCAAAGGTCGAACTAGTAATTACCAAAACGTTGTGATAAGACTCTTACTGACATACGCCCTCTGCTGCTTGCTACTAAGATGATGGTATTCCACATCTACGAGGTGATGAGCTCACGTCCTACATGCTGGGTCGAAGTCTCAGTGTAATGTGATTATTCATCACATCCGCAGCGATGACCCCCTCTTGCCGGCCCTTATCTCAAAGATATCCGTCGACAATACATTTCTTTCAAAATAGTCACGCATGAGACGCATAGCTACGTTTCTTCGTTGTATATCATCTGACTTATATTTCTTTCTTGTATCTCCCCTGATGATGTGATTATGACATGAAAGTGCACTTGGGAACTTATCGTGTTTCATTTTCCACGTGGACTCAAAATGATATATATATATATATATATATATATATAGGGATGTTCACATGATATCTGATGTAAACTATTTACCACTATACCCAGAGGATCGAACCCCGGTCCATCTGTGTGGCAGCCAGATAGCCTAGCCACTATGCCACGATGAGCTTAGGACAGCACCTCCTCCGTAACCATTAGCTGATTCCCGGATCTGGTGTTGCGTCACGCGTCCTTACCAGGTGGGAATACCGCCTCTTATGTTCTAGACAAGGGAGGAAGGTTTCTTAATCGAAGGCCAAGGCACTATCGTGATATGTATATATTTCAACCATGTAATGTACGAGGGAGTTAGTCCAGTAAGATGTTAATCTTATGGGGGGAATAATGACTTGGTCTTGTCAGCATTTGGAATTATTCGTCGTCTGTTCCACTGGAATATTACGGTTGTGAAATGTTTCTCTTATGCTTCTTATAACAAAAATTTTACTAATAAGGATTTCTAAATATTTAGCGTTGCCCTATTCTCCCAACTTAGCTAATCTAAGACATGTTCTAAAAAAACAATGCTTGTAATGTTGCTTTCCAGTACAATAACACCATCAGTAAGACCTTAATAAACAGTAGGCCAAATCATACAACAATTGGGAGTGTTTACGCCGTCAAATGCAAGGCATGTAAATATATTCATATAGGCCAGACAGGTAAAACTGTAACGGAGATGTGTTATTGGCACCGTCATGCAGTACGCAGGGATGACCACAAAAATGCGATCGCTAAACATTGTCATGAAAATGATCACCCCATAGATCTTGAAAATCCCGTTATTCTATACCCCTCTGCTGATTATGCCACACGCAACGTCATTGAATCTGTCTTAATTGCTGATACTAAGGACTCTAATTTGCCCTTAGGCAAATTCAAAGCCCATCCTAGCATTAACCAAATCATTATGAGAGAATTGACAAAACACGAAACCATAAAAAAATTGTTCAAGACACACCCAGCTACCCAGGTCAACCCCCGCCACGTGAACCACTTAATCACTCTCCCTTACAACGGTTACTGCCAGACAATGCGGACAGTGGTTGGTCTGTACAGATTGGTGTTGGACAGTGGGACTCAAGTGTGATGTTGGGATTTAAATAACTTTGTTAAGTACTGGCACCTGATGATGAGGTGGATTGTCTCCACGAAACATGTCGTGCCACATGTATAGAAAAATTACATGTTAAATATAATTGTATGAACTACTGAAGTGTGATTTCACCTTTATGCTATCATCACGGACTGGTGTGATCATATATATATATATATATATATATATATATATATATATATATATATATATATATATATATATATATATATATATATATCATACTATTCGCCATTTCCCGCGGTAGCGAGGTAGCGTTAAGAACAGAGGACTGAGCCTTTGGGGGAACATCCTCTCTTGGCCCTCTCCTTTGTTCCTTCTTTTGGAAAACTAAAAATGAGAGGGGAGGATTTCCAGCCCCTCGCTCCCTTCCATTTTAGTCGCCTTCTCCGACACGCAGGTAATACGTGGGAAGTATTCTTTCTCCCCAATCCCCATGGATAATATATATGTATGTGTGTGTGTGTGTGTGTGTGTGTGTGTGTGTGTGTGTGTGTGTGTGTGTTCATTATGTTTGTACACATACATTGTAAACAAGTTTAGTTACCCTGCATTACTCTACAGTTGAGTAACTATGTCTGTACTGGATGAGTGAGACCAACTTGAGGATCGATTATATGCTGTTTCACGTAGATGAAAAACATGACCGCGATATAGCAGAGAAGAAAACACTTCCATTCATCAGTAGATAGTGAATGAAACAGGCAGTCTGCAGTGTGTCTTTGTCATATACCATTGTATCTCAAAGAGCGAAGTCATCCCTGAGGGAATTAAATGGACAAACACGCACGAATACGCAGACGGGGCACAGGGATTAGGTCTGTGACTCTGGGTGAAGGAACAAATGAAGAAAAGCTTGAGTTACTCTTCCTGCGTTCCATGGTAATAGTCCAAACCAGATAACAGACTATGTCTTTATCATTTCCGGTCGGTAGGTTTTGGACAAATGCTATTTTTCTAATTTGATAATCAACAACCGATTATTGGAGGAATTCTTTGTCCCAGTTACCAAGACGAGACAAAAGTGTAAATCATAGTATAGAAGTGGGGGGGAAAAATATTTTTAGAATATATCCAGAAAAAGACTAAAGCTGGAATCATTCTCTCTCCAACTGACGCATGAGTTGGGGACTATACAAGCCAACGTCTTGGAACTTTACCCCAGCAAGCGACACTCACATACAAGCTGTGCCACTTGATGGTGTCTCTCTTCCTATGTCCTGTGGCACACTACTGTTAGTAGATGGTTCTTTAAGGTCTCTCTCTCGCTGAAGACACTGTGTCAGTGTTGCAGAAACCACTGTGTATAGTAGCAAAGACATGGATAGACTTTTAGAAGGTATTAGAACATCGAAGTTGTTGATATCTATAGAAATTGTCCTCCAGGTCCTTACATACCTTTTTCCTTATATAAAGAAGTGGTTCCTTTAGATAAGTCTCTAAAACTGTATGAATATCTATCTATTCATAGGGAAGTAATGCTCTTTGAATACAGGAATATATATATATATATATATATATATATATATATATATATATATATATATATATATATATATATATATATATATATATATGTGTGTGTGTGTGTGTGTGTGTGTGTGTGTGTGTGTGTGTGTGTGTGTGATAACCTTCACCATAAACCCACATATGCAAGGATTCACGAGGGATGCTTGTGCCTATGCTTGTATATATGTCCCTTAATTAATGATGACAACCAAATTCTCTTGAAAATCAAACTTGCATAAAAAGATAATCAAAGCAACGTATGATATAACAAATGATAACAAATAACAAGTACTGTTCTTAGTGAACAAGTTCAATATGGAGGTCGTAGAATATTCATTTTTTTTTCATGTTTGTTTCTATATCCTTCATGTTTCTGTGGGTGTAAATGTTGTTTACAAAACAGTCAGATTAGACAACATGTAGCAAGAGTAGGAGAATTAGCTGCGTTACCTTGCAGTATATGAAATAGTACCTTTTTATCTATCTATATTACATGTTTATATATACATATGCAAGTCATATTTGTTTATCGTTAGCCACGTATTAAGACAGTGATATAAAGCTAAGAATACGCAAAGAAAAGTCTCATTTGGTCACATCCACTTTCTATCATGCATACAGCACCGAAACCAAAGCCCATCTCTCCACAGCCAAGCCCCAAACCTTCTCTGTGATTTCTCCTAACCGGCTCATATGCCATGGTTTTCAACAATTAACAGCACGTCGCCCTCATATTTCCCCACGTCGCTCTAATTTGCTGTATCCCGTGCGCGCCTTGCATCCTCCTGCATATTCAGGTCCAGACTTCCCAAAGCATATTTCACTGTATCCGTCCACCTCCAATTCGGTCTCCCCATTCCCCTGTCCTCTCCAGTTCTGGAACCTTTACCCTTTTAGTTAGTCCATTCTTATCCTCTCAATATGTCCAAACCATTTCAGCACACCCTCTTCAACTCTCTCAACCAATCTCTCCATTTCACCACACCTCTCTCTTACCCTACCATTTCAGCACACCCTCTTCAACTCTCTCAACCAATCTCTCCATTTCACCACACCTCTCTCTTACCCTACCATTATTTACTCGATCAACCACCCTCACGCCACATATCGTACCCCAGCATCTCACTCCCAGCAAACCTTCGTCCTCTTCTGTAATAACTTATCTAGGGCCTCTCATCCTTGCAACACAATCAGGATTACTATACCACAGATAAGAAAAGAGAAAAAAGATTTTGCCCTCGCAGACACTGGCCTCTCTGAACACGTATTCCTCAATACATCCAGGAACTTAGACTCATCACCGGTTCTAAGGCTTAGTTCAGCTTCCTTGGTGTCACCTTGCTATCACGTCCATTCCTAGATCTCTAAAACACTCCTCTTCTTCCAAATTCTCTCCATTCCAGCTCATATTTTCCAACCAGCCTGTCTCTCTCCTACTATAAACCTTACAACCTGATCTTCAATTACATTAACTACCAGCTTCCTAAATAGATATTTGAATAGATAGCTAGACTTATGTGGCATATGTGAAATGAAACAACCTTAGGTTCCATTTTCTCTTTACTGACCTTTCCCGTTTTTCCTCACTGAGTCATGACGTCAGGAAACCATCCTCCTATAACCCTCCACCCCTCCAACCCACCCCACCCCCCCTACCTTGTTGTGATTTCCCCCCCCCCCCCCCCCCCCCCCCCCCGCCAGCCCATTTCCTCGCGTCCGTATTTTATAATTTTGTGGTAAAACATTGGAACGTGGAGGAAGCGGCGAAGTAAGCCATCTCCCTCCTCTCTCTCTCTCTCTCTCTCTCTCTCTCTCTCTCTCTCTCTCTCTCTCTCTCTCTCTCTCTCTCTCTCTCTCACCTGTCCCATCTCCCTCTACCTCCGCTTTCATCTTCCCCATTCCTCCCGTACCTCTCACTCCTCACTCTCATTTCATGAGGGGGAGCTGTGAGGCACTCCCTTTTCTCATTTTTCTCCTTCATTTCCTTCCAATACTCCTTATCTTTTAATTCTTTGCTCTTCTCTGTATCTGTACTCTTGTTAGGTTGGTACCTCTCTCTCTCTCTCTCTCTCTCTCTCTCTCTCTCTCTCTCTCTCTCTCTCTCTCTCTCTCTCTCTCTCTCTCTCTGTCTCTCTCTCTTCAACTTCTCCCTCGAACTATACTATACACCTCTTCCTCCCTTTCTCCCTTACCGCTCCCCACTCCTCTATCTTTCTCCTCGCTCTCACTCGAGTCTCTCTCTCTCTCTCTCTACCCTCCCTCTCTCGAGTGAGAGCCGGGAGTAAAAGAGGGTCGTCGGGAGTGGATAATTTTTGTGTCCGCCTGTGCCAGATTGCGAAAATAGACGATGGAGGTTATAACATGCATTTGCCAGCATCGCCCTTGGACTTGGCAAGCAGCGACGGTCCCCCCTCGAGAATTTTGACCTCTATAGAAGGGCGAGAGAGAGAGAGAGAGAGAGAGAGAGAGAGAGAGAGAGAGAGAGAGAGAGAGAGAGAGAGAGAGAGTTCTGTGGCGACTTCGAGGGAAAACTTGATGTCTGTTGAAGGACAACAAGACTCTACCATAACTCCAGAAGCTGGTGTACGTTAAGGGGAGGTAGAGCACTCACTCCTGCTCTACAAGACTCTACCACAACTCCAGAACTTGTTGTATATTAAGGTGAGGTAGAGCATTCACTCTAGCTCTACAAGACTCTACCACAACCCCAAAAGCTGGTGTATGATAAGGGGAGGTAGAGCACTCACTCCAGCTCTACAAGACTCTACCACAACTCCAGAACTTGTTGTATATGAAGGGGAGGTAGAGCACTCACTCTGGCTCTACAAGACTCTACCACAACCTCAAAAGCTGGTGTATGATAAGGGGAGGTAGAACACTGAGGTTTGGCGTCTGTTGAAGGGCCGGAAAATTCTACCAAGACTCAATGAAAGAACTATGAGTCATGAAAGGGTGATAAGCCCCTCCGATGACTCGAGATTATGATATTTACTGAAGGGTACCAGAGCACTATCAGTCCTCCAAAAAATTCCCTGCCTTGGCTCGAAAACTTTTATGTTCATTTGAAGACCGGCAAACCTCAAAGACCTTTTTCTATTACCTGAAGGGCGACAAAACTGTCGAAAGACGTGGTAATCTAATACTTACCGAAGTATAAAGACACTGATTTGAAATTCAAAATATACTGAAAATGAGACGTCTACTGAAGGACTGTAAAGCTGTAACAGAACTTCAATTTTTTGGTCTATCTATTGAGGGTCGATAGACCTTTCCAAAGACTCAAAATTCTGATATCTGGTAAAGAGCATCGAAGTTCTACCAGGACTCATAAAGTCGATGGTTTAGACCGAAAATTTCGTGTTATTTGAAGGATGGCAGAGCTAAGTGAGGACTAGAAAGTCATCATTCGCTGAGTGAGTTTTCATTTTGACCAAAGCTAGAACACACACACACACACACACACACACACACACACATACACACACGCATGCACAAAGTAAGATATTCACTTCTTGAAATCAAGAGCACTGAATCTGGAGCTGTTTCCTTTCTCATTATCACAGAAATGCTAAAATGTAGCAAATCATCACTCGTAACTGGTATGGAGGTAAACAGGGACGTAATCACAAATGGTCTTCATAAATGCTTGGATAAATGATCATCCGGATCATCCGGACAGTCAGTCGATGGACTGATCGTATTCCACATTAGATCTTCGGTTATCGCAAAGAATTATACGCTCCCGGGTTACAGCACTAATTCCTAAAGCTAATGGACCAATGGTATTTTGCGAGCAGTCGGGGGACATTGTACACTACCCACCGCTCTCTGGGTTTTCTTCGAAGGCCACGAAACGCCTCCTTGAGCTGTGTTTCGAAAAGGTATGAATCTGGAACTTACTTACTCACGACCCAAGAGGTTACATAGCACAGCCAGTGATGAGAGAAGAACTGATTCAGAATATACACACGTGTGCTAAAGTCTGAGAACATCTAGTCGGGATTCCGAAGCCTCAGTATGCGCTTCATCGAAGCTGGTTCCGAACCCTTATTTCTACCTGTCGAGACAGAGGGATCGGGACAGCTTCGTTCAAACGAGTCCCCCAAGGCTCTGACTCTATCTGTCGAGACAAAGGATTCAGCACAGTTGTCGAGAGGGATGGTTCGACACAGCTTTGATCAAGCATATTCCAGGCTCTTCCTCTCCCCAGCGAGACCAAGGGTTCAACATAGCTGTCGAGATAGAGGGTTCGGTGCAGCTTCGCTCAGGAGTGTCCAAAAGTGTGTCTCTACCCCGTCAAGACAAAGTGTTTCGGTATAGCTTCGACCAGGTGTTGTCCCCTGGACTTTGGGTCCACGATGAACTTAAAGACGGGAGATCCGGCTCCAACAGACGGTGCATGAGGTAAGGATTTACAAAAACAAGTGATCTTAACAAGGTATTCTCACCGCCCAGAATCATGCACGAAATGAAGCAAGTCTAGTTGTTGAGTTTCGTGCGTTAGGATGGAGCAAAGTCTTGAACTGATAGATCGTTTGATTCCTCTTTTATTCCTAGGAAGAGAAGCTGCCTGTATAAAGCCTCCCTTTAACCACACAGATAGCGACCCACATTGTAGCGGTACTGGTGGCCTGGAAGTCCTTGCGATTTCATTTTCATATCTTGAGTTGCTGATCGATCTAGCAAAATCAGTCTCGACAAACGTGATCAAAACTTAAGCGTGATGCAGTGAGCTGGTGAGCAGCGACATGTGTTCCTTCCGTCCGTGCATGGCAGGCGGACGTACAGTGCAGCAGTACGGGCATACACAATACTGCGTACGTCACGGACGTGCAGTAAGGTCTTACAGTACGAACGGACGTGGAGTATGTTCGGCTGTGCATTTCACCTTCGTCTACGTCGTTGGGTGCGGGAATATGACGCAGGACCATTATAGTTCTGTTCCATCAAGCTGTCCCTCACGGCCTCTTCTTCGTCTCCGACCTGGTCTTCTGTTCCATCAAGCTGTCCTTCACAGCATCTGCATCTCCGACCTGGTCTTCTGTTCCATCAAGGTGTCCTTCACAGCCTCTGCGTCTCCTACATCCAGCGATCGAAGACTACGGTTTTTGAACAGATATGTGCACGGATTTGCAGCTTCCCTCTTGGGATATACCCAAGAAACTGAAATGAGAGAAGATAGATAGGATGGTTATGAAATGGATTGGAATCTATCACAAAATCTGATGAGGTTAGAGATGACGAGGACGTATAGGAGCCGTGTGTACACATGGGATCTTACGGGATGTAGCAATTAGCATCATCATCATCGAACAAGTACTGTGGTGGAGACGAATCCAAGGAGATTCATGTGAAAACTACCACTTGGTAAATTGACTTCCAGAAATATAAACAGTTGCATATCGGTCTCTGGCTCTGTCCTCAAGTACGAGGCGAGGGTTTGATGAGATGTGCAATCTCATCAGATCAGATACAGTTCGCCATGATTTATCAGTGGGTGGACGCTCTATCTAGAGAGATATATAAGACATGCATCAACGTCGGGTGTGACTGAGCTGTGGTTTCAAGCATGAGCTGAGGAATTGAGACGAATATCCTCTCTATCTCCTACACCATCAGTGTCAGTAAGCTGTGGACAGTGGCCGCCCCAGGGAAGTACCACCTTCCTTACTTAGGAGTGTTGAAGTGATGGCCAGAACCATCTTACATCCTCCGTGTCAGTAAGCTGTGGACAGTGTCCACCCTAGGGAAGTACCACCACCTTCCTTACTTAGGAGTGTTGAAGTGATGGCCAGAACCATCTTACATCCTCCGTGTCAGTAGGCTGATGAAGACAGTACCCGCCCTAGGGAAGTACCACCTTCCTGACTTAGGAGTGTTGAAGTGATGGCCAGAACCATCTTACATCCTCCGTGTCAGTAGGCTGATGAAGACAGTACCCGCCCAAGGGAAGTACCACCTTCCTGACTTAGGAGTGTTGAAGTGATGGCTGGAATCATCTTACACCCACTGTGTCAGTAGGTTGTTCATCTTTCGTTTTCTTCTATTAAGACTAAACTACCGGGCTAGTCATCTTATGTACATTATACATCAATTATCTATATCTTTCCCTACTTCCTATCTTCACATATTTTCTTACCCTTCCTTTCCTCATTATAAATCACGCGTTCTTTTTTTTCTAACAAATCTGGTCAACTCTTTTTTTTTAAGAAGCAGGTTTCCCAACCTCCTCAAAGACTCTTGGACTTTCACCTTCCCTTCTCCTTTACCTTTATCTTTTAAGACCTAACCTCCACCGGAAGGTCTTCGTCCCTGCCTGGAGCCTTCAACATAAGGAAGGAGATATAGAAAGATGCGAAGGGTGATAGAAAAATGTCCATAGACAGCCAGACAGACCAAAAATGCAGGGTCAAAAATGATAGACAGTCATCGGGACTAAAAGCTTTTCTGGTCACTTCTCCAGGCGATTGATAAGAACGCAGAATAATGATAAAAAACGCGTAATAAACGTCCATCGGCTGAAGTGGTGAGGATCCCAAGACTTAAAGAGTTTCAAGACCTGGGCGTTCGATATCCGGCATCGATCAAGTGGGAGGATATGGTGCCCTGAAACTAGTTAGTCGCACAAGAATAACGCGTTAGATAGAAAACCAAATTTAGATACTGTTTATAGATAGAACGGTTAGTAGATAGAATGATACAAAGATCAATAGAAAGATAAACAGTTTGGTGGATGATTAAAAGAAATAGAACGAATGGCTGGCTATACAAGTGTAGATAACTTTTACCACATAATCAAAGATGTCTTTTGATGCATGAGCCCAGGATTCGATTACTTTTAGGGTCAATATTTCTGTCTGGATGCGTGGCTTAGGGTGTGTGTGTGTGTGTGTGTGTGTGTGTGTGTGTGTGTGTGTGTGTGTGTGTGCACAGAAGTTAATACATGTTACCTATATACAGGATGAAGAAACTAGGCAACACGAGTGTAAAATTCTCTCCTCTCCCCAACACACAAATAGTATGCAGACACACACACACACACACACACACACACACACACACCTGCACACACCTGCATCGTTACGAGCAGGTGTTCGTCTCAGCAGTACATCTGGGAGGCTTTGCAAATGGCGACTTGCACACACTGCTTCAGTGTCCACCTATGGCACCGTTCTATTACCAGTTCAGTCACGTCTAGATCAAAGCGTTGGTGTCCGGCTAATCTCTCCAAAGCTTCCCTCAACTTGCATGTATATTTGTGATTGGATAACTCTCCTGTGGCCTCAGCATTTAAAAGGGGAAAAGGATTTCATCTTGGTGATTTCTGATTACAGGATGGCTTTTAATAGACTTGGATCTTGCTGAAGTTAGTGTCATGTTAACTTTGATAAGCTCTCGTGTGTGTGTGTGTGTGTGTGTGTGTGTGTGTGTGTGTGTGTGTGTGTGTGTGTGTGTATGTGTGTGTGTGATCGCCTTTTTGCAGTTACCTACATGTACTGAACAGGAAGTGAGTTTTACACTCGTGGATCCCCATCTGTTGAAAAAACATCTATGAGGCATTTTTTCTTTTCTTTTCTATACATACATGATTTTTATACAGTCTGCATTAACCATGTTTCCAGTCGTTTCATTTCATTCCTCCAACATTCTTATATTTTGAAAGTCCTTTTTCAACTATTTGTTGAGTTTCTTGTTCAGTTTGTCCTTTATTTGTTCTTCCTCTGGATCTCTCGAGAACCCGTTCACTGTCGAAGTCATCTTTTATAAACTTAGAGGTCGTTATCTGGTCTTCCCTCACTCACTTCTCCTCTGGTGTACAGATTAAGGCCACTAACCTCTCCCTGCAACTCAGCTCTCTTTCTTCTGACACCATCTTTGTTGCTCTTCTTCAAACCTTTACCATTGGCTGTTTGTGCTTCTTCAGTTGCAGTGACCAAACTTGAGAAGCATAAGTTCCTTTTGGCTTCATGTGATACGTGAACAGATTGCTGAACATTTCCATATCCATTAACTTCAGTGTAATTCTAATGTTTTCTAACAGACAGTTGGTCACCTTAAATATTCTTCTAAGGTAGGACTCTGGTGACAATTTTAGGGACGATGCATTTTAGGGACCTCCTTGCATACAGATTCCCGCTGCATATATCCTGTTGGATGATGATTATATCAAGGCATCCTCTCTCTGTGTCCCATCCTCACCACTATACATTGACTCAGTCACTCGGCTTCATCAACAGTATACCAGACCCACTTTGGAGTTTGTCTTGGTTCCCATCTAGGCTGATGCAGTCCTCCATGCTTTACATTTCCACCATCACCTTTGCATTATCTGCAGACATATTTAGGAAAGTGTCCATTACCCTTTGACGAGTCATTCGTATAGATCAAAAGGAGTAATGGTCCCAGAATATAACCCTGCAGTACTCCGCTGCTGACATCAACTCATTTTGAGAAGGCTCCTCTGACATGCAGTTTAAGTTTTGTTTCACTTAGTCTTCTGTTGGAAAAGTCTCCATATAATTTTTGCTTAGTGATCCAGCTTCTTAATCAGTGTCTTATACAGTATAGTGTCAAATGCTCTCCAACAGCCCAAATAACAAACAATCCATCCAGAGTTCACTTCGTCTACGATAGAGCTCACTCTCTGTTAGAAATCTAAGAGGTTTGTTAACACATAACCTCCTTACCCTAAAACCACACTGTCTCACACGAAAGTATTTTCTTTTTCTCTTTGTAGTAAGTCATCCATTTCATTTCTGATTATCTTTTGTTATGAACTTTAGAGACCACACTCGTTAGTGAGGTATGACCTTACAGACCACACTCGTCTGTGAGTTATGACCTTACAGACCACACTCGTCAGTGAGATAAGACCTTACAGACCACACTCGTTAGTGAGGTATGATCTTACAGACCACACTCGTTAGTGAGATATGACCTTACAGACCAAACTCGTCAGGTGTGATATGATCTTACAGATCACACTCGTTATTGAGATATGATCTTACAGACCACACTCGTCAGTGAGATATGACCTTACAGACCACACTCGTCAGTGAAACAGGACCTTAGTTCATCACCTCCTCAGGTCTTCTTTGGTATGGCCTTTGCCCCTTCCCAACTCCCTTGGCAATTGACCTTTCTCCAGTGACATCTTGTACGGCATTTCAAGAGGTTTATCACTTATATCTGCACACATTATCAGCACATATGGTGAGATATCATCAGAACTATGACCCTGGTATGGGTCAAGACCTTTTGGTGTTTGGTCAAAGTCCTTCCTAATTTGAAGTGTGTGTGTGTGTGTGTGTGTGTGTATGTGTGTGTGTGTGTGTGTGTGTGTGTGTGTGTGTGTGTGTGTGTGTGTGTGTTTTACAGGAAAGGAGTTTTACACTCGTGTTGCCCCGTCTCTTAACCATGTATGTATGTATATGTCTTTTTCTCTCCTATGGATGTATCCATTTATACTTATTTGTATGTGACCAAGAGAAGGAGTTGTGCTGGAAGATATAGTCATGGGAGGTTGGTGTGCTGGAGAGATGTGGTCATGGGAGGGTGGTGTACTGGAGAGACGTGGTCATGGGAGGGTGGTATGCTGGAAAGATAATATAGATATTATTTGGACAGTGCTGAAATTCGCACACTACTCTCCTCTTCACTTCTCTCTCTCTCTCTCTCTCTCTCTCTCTCTCTCTCTCTCTCTCTCTCTCTCTCTCTCTCTCTCTCTCTCTCTCTCTCTCTCTCTCGAGTAAATCATTTCTTTTTTTTTTTTTCCTCCTCAAGAATTCATTTCGTCACTTAGTCTTTAGATTTGCTTCTGTTTACTCAAGCCTCACGACGACGCATGATAATCTCGTGCGCATGGTTTGTTGACAGTACACAAGATACCCTTCCTCATTGGCTGAAAGCCACAGTGGACTAGGCTGCCATTGGCTGGAATTATACCTTGTGACTGATACGTGATTGGCAGCCAGGTAAGACTTTCTGACACCTATTGGTGGGGTTGTTCTGTGCGGCGTTTTGATTGGCCGAGACGCCTCAGGTAATATAGTTTATGACTGGTGTTGTGTATTTGATTAGATAAGGTTGGTGCTGAGATAAGGGCTTTTGATTAGATAGTGATAATCACGGACTGACTTCTGATTAGATGAAAATGGTAGCTACTGATCACTGATTGGCTCTAAGGACGTCTTGACTCTCGTACCTGATCAGCTGATCCTACACAACTTTAAAAACAAAGGCTTACCATCATAAGAAATATATATATTTTTTTTTTTTCATACTATCCGCCATTTCCCGCGACAGCGAGGTAGCGTTAAGAACAGAGGACTGGGCCTTTGAGGAAATATCCTCACCTGGCCCTCTTCTCTGTTCCTTCTTTTGGAAAAAAAAAAAAAAAAATATATATATATGTATATATATATATATATATATATATATATATATATATATATATATATATATATATATATATATATATATATATATGTATATTGATATGGAGAGAATGAGTGAGGAAAGGTTGAGAAAGAGGATATGCGTGTCATAGGTGGAAGGAATAAGGAGAACGGAGAGAACCAATTGGAGACTGAAGGATGCATCGAAGAAAGATTTTGAGCAATCGGGCTCTGAACAAGCAGAAGGGTGAAAGACGTGCACTGGATAGAGCGAAGTGGAACGATAAGGCATACTAGGGTCAACGTGCTGTCAATGGACTGAACCAGAGCATTTGAAGCGCCCGGGGTAAAACACGAAAAGGTGTGTGGGGCCTGGCTGTAGACAAGGAGCTGTGATTTCGGTGCATTACACATAACAGCTGGAGAATGAATGTAAGCGGATGTAGTCTTTATTTGTCTGTTCTTGACGCTACATCGCCAATGCCAAACATGGTAAAAACGTATATAGAAAAAAGAATCTCTCTCTCTCTCTCTCTCTCTCTCTCTATATATATATATATATATATATATATATATATATATATATATATATATATATATATATATATATATATATATATATATAATGATGCAGAGAGGATTACTTTGTGTTCCTCGGGTGTTTAAAGACGAAAAGGTTAAGGAAAAGGAGAAACACAAAACCTGAAAGAGAATTCTAGACTTCTCAAGTACAATAAAAGTTTAGGGTCTCACAAGGGTTAACATTCGAGAGGGCTGCTTTCCACACAAAAGCTATGGGAAGCAACAGCTACTTAGGTCTCAGAGGATAAGACACACACGCAGCCTACGCACTAGGAAAGAGGCCGAACAAATACCAGGAGAACAGAGAGAGTTCATCAACATCATGTCAGACGGAAGGGGTTGGTTGAAGAGATGTGATGGGCAGGAGAGTTGATTAGGCAGTTGGCTTTTGATTCCATTCGGTCCAAGACAGGCAAGCTGTGATCCTCATTGGAGCGAATGATGACCCTTGGAGGTGAGTTAGAATACGCACGGTGGCGTCATCGGCTAAAGAATGACTAAGTATTGGTCGAATAGAGTGAGCGACAGGAGATAATCCTAAGGAACAGCAAAGTTGGCTGAGGAAGTGGAAGATAGTGTTGCCTCAGTGGCCATTGCAGTGGAACAGCTGGGAAGATGACTAGACATCAGGGGAACCCTAGAGAGTAGTAGAAAGGCCAGAGGAAGGAATCCAGAAAGCAAAGCTGTTCCACAATGTAAACCGAGTGTTCGAGGTGTCGAAGGCCACTATATATATACGTACCTAAATCCTTAAGAGAGCAGGACCAAAATTTTTTGTCAAATAAGAAAAAAAAATTGAGTGTTTAAGAGTTAACGAGACCTGCAAATACTTTTAAAACAGCAGAAGTGAGAATTAACGAGACCTCCCAATTTTCTCAAAACAGTAGAAGTGAGAATTAACGAGACCTCACAATGTTCTCAAAACAGTAGAAGTGAGAATTAACGAGACCTCACAATGTTCTCAAAACAGCAGAAGTGAGAATTAACGAGACCTCCTAATGTTCTCAAAACAGCAGAAGTGAAAGTGGTGGGACGATAGTCAGGCAGACAGATTAGAACGTTTCCCTCTCCTGGGTCTGGACCGAACAAGGGACTTATCCAAGAATGGAAAGTCTGGGTTTGTAGACAAAGTCGTAACAGACAAGAGATAGTAGGATGGAGGTCTGCAAGGAGGGATAGCATCTTGTTCTACTGCCTTGTCCACCTGGAGCTGTTAGAGAACTAGGTAGACCTTATACGAGGCAAGTGTAAGAAAAGAAACAAAGTTCAGGAGGAGGAGATGGGGTGAAGGAGGAGATGCGAAATCATCCGATGCAGACTTAGAGGAAATTAAGGATGCTAAAAAAGATCTTCTTTTCCAGTAAGGATGATGGCTATAGACTGATCAAGCTCGAGAAACGACGCAGCAAATGTGAATTACTGAAGTTACTGGTGTGTTTGGGAAAGACCGTGAGGATTTATCAGTTGACACGAAGATGTGAAGTAACCATACCCTTTTTAACATGAGCGTGCCTGGTTCTGTGAACGAGAGCTTTGCAATGACTCCCAAGGGATATGATGAAGATGGAATGGGCTTCGGGAGAAGGCGAAAGTTATCGGACCCAGTGAGTGGGTTCTGTCCTTAATGCGACAATTTCAGAGACAAGTGCGAACGTACCATAGCTGGGGTTAGGCGGGGAGAAAAGGTTTCGTCTTAGGGATGTACGGACTCTGTCCAAACGAAAATGACATCTGCTATACGTTCAACACAGCTGGAGACATCCCCGGCCAAACAAAGCGGCACTGGTTGCAGGGGAAGATAGTGTCAGTGGTGGTGTATCGATGAGGGAATCGAAGTACCATATTTGCAAAGATAAGTGTTGTCATTACACATCCCCAGGGCGTCCTTTGACAGGGTTCCTGTAGTTTCAACGCTGCGCTCCGTATAGGAGCAAGGTAATGGTGGACTCTTGTGGAGTGAGATGGTCCCTTAACGAGATTGTACTCCTTCCCGTTCACTGATGTTGATAGACTCATCGATGAGGATTATTCACTCGTGGTTTAGGCTATGAATTTTCATGTATAGATCCATAATATATGTGAGGAGTAAAGTATTGAAAGGTTTATTGGAGCAGGCCGAACCTTTCAAAGAATCTTTCTACACAATAAAAGCTTCTAAAGGAAAGTAAAAATGTTATTGAATTACAAAAATGACATGATAAAAGTAAATCGTTATAAAGATTTTATATATATATATATATATATATATATATATATATATATATATATATATATATATATATATATATATATGTGTGTGTGTGTGTGTGTGTGTGTGTGTGTGTGTGTGCTTGAATATGTGTTTGTGATTTTACTAGTGTGGGAGTGAAAGCTCGTGTGTTTTTTTACCTCCCTGAAATAAATGCAAAACAAGAGCATGGATGGACATCAACTCCACAAAAATCTTTTATTTAACAAATTGCTGCACCTCACTTCAGCCTCAAGGAAGCAAGACGCATCCTACGAATTTGAATCACCTCGATAGGAAATATTCAGCGACCAAACTCCACTGTATCGTAGATTCTCACATCATGGCTGGCATCTCATACCCCATACCAGATGCGCAAAGTATTCGATGTACCTCATACCAGATGCGCAAAATATTCGATATACCCCATACCAGATACGCAAAATATTCGATATACCCCATACCAGTTGCGCAAAATATTCGATATACCCCATACCAGTTGCGCAAAATATTCGATATACCCCATACTAGCTGTGCAAAATATTCGATATACCCCATGCCAGTTGCGCAAAATATTCGATATACCCCATACCAGTTGCGCAAAATATTCGATATATCCCATACCAGTTGCACAAAATATTTGATATACCCCATACTAGATGCGCAAAATATTCGATATACCCCATACCAGATGCGCAAGATATTCGATATACCCCATACCAGATGCGCAAAATATTCGATATACCCCATACCAGTTGCGCAAAATATTCGGTCTGGTGGACGAAGTCGCTAACAATGACCCGTCCAATCTAATGATCTTGTTAGCTGATGAGGCAAAAACTCAAAATCCACTAGCTAACCACCTGATGACCAATAGCTGATATCCACCTACATCTGATGGACAGAATCAGCCCTAAGGACCCTGTGTTATCTGATGGGCCACGACTGATATGAACCACTTCATCTGATTGGCTATTCTGTCGATTACATCCCCTTATCGGATGGAGTTATCTGATGGGTGAAATATACGTTCTAACCCTATTATATATTGATTGTGTCTGATAGCAACTTGATCTATGGGTCTTAAACCATTATCTGATGGGTATATGAGGGAGTTGGCGACCTGATTGTTCTCTCAGCTTATCAGATAACGACGCAGTATCAGAATGCGTATGTTCAGCACCCACAACCACTTGGGAGTACTTGCGAGTAAGAGGGACTTGTACGCCATGCGTTATGTATCACGGTTTGAGTGCGTACATAAGAGTCTGATTGCGTGCGCACATACGTGTGCACTTATGTGCCACACACACACACACAAACACACACACACACACACACACACACACACAGAGCAGCAGCACATAGAAACACACACACACACACACACACACACACACACACACACACACAAAACACATACGGACACCACAACATTAAAATTCTGACATGAAAATGGTCCTCATGTTTTTGAAAAGAGAGAAAAAAAAAATAAAGATGACCCATCTGACCATAAATACGAAAATGAAAATTACTGGAACAAGTGTTTGGTTGGCTGATAATAGCAGCTGTTGCCTCACATAATTACAGCTGTATAGGCCAGGGATGAACGGCGTATCCCACTAAACTCCCTCCTCTTCCTCTTCCTCCTCCACCCTCCCTCATTATTGAGATTTTCGTGATTATTTCTATCATTTTTATCTTTTTATCAACTTCATGTCCCTTCCCGACTTACTATAGTAACATAGAGCGAATATGATTCGTGTATGGGATTGCTACGAATAGCAGAAATGGCTCGTTTTTTTTTCGCTTTGATTATATATATGGAAATGTTAGATTAATCCAGAAGGAGGCCATTGGTGGATGTGTCCCTCTAGCCCAGGAACCAAGCTGAGCCGCTGAGGATTATAATCGTACTTGTTTAGATGGGAGAGTGAGCCTTACAGACACGGTTAACTCCGTTCATTACAACGCACAGGTGTTAAATCACGAACAAATGTTCTCTTTGACAAATGCAACGAACCCTTCTATATCCCTTTGACTTTCGCTCAGTTACTCATCATTCCGATGTGTTTCACATATTTTTTTTTTTTTTTAGAGCATGACGCTCCACACACCCTCCGCTAAAAGTCTTTAAGAAAACGTCGAAACTATGAGCCAAAATATGACCCCCCAAAAAAAAGAAGAGAAAAAAAGAAAAAAGAATTCTAAGGATGAACATTCTGTAAGAAAAACAGATATGGGGGGTGACGAAACATTTTGGTAAATCCCCTTTGCCCAGAGGGGTAGGGGTTTGGGTGGGGGGGATGGGGGTTGAGATGGGGAGGGGGGACATAAAGACAGCTGTACAGATGTACAGATGTACAGAGTCGAGTGTATACAATTACTTAGCACAGATGTGAACCTGGTTGTCACTTGCCGTAATTCTGTGCGCACTACACACTTGATGAAAACGACTGGGATTCCCTGTCCCTTCTACCTCAAAATGTTCCCTCTGAGTACGACGGTACGACGGTACGACGGTACGACGCTTGAGCACGATGGTACGACGCTTGAGCACGATGGTACGGGTATTGTGTACGACGGTACGACGCTTGAGCACGATTGTACGGGTATTGTGTACGACGGTACGACGCTTGAGCACGATGGTACGACGCTTAAGCACGATGGTACGGGTATTGTGTACGTCGGTACGACGCTTGAGCACGATGGTACGGGGTCTTGTGTACGACGGTACGACGCTTGAGCACGATTGTACGGGTATTGTGTACGACGGTACGACGCTTGAGCACGATGGTACGACGCTTAAGCACGATGGTACGGGTATTGTGTACGTCGGTACGACGCTTGAGCACGATGGTACGACGCTTGAGCACGATGGTACGGGTATTGTGTACGTCGGTACGACGCTTGAGCACGATGGTACGACGCTTGAGCACGATGGTACGGGGTCTTGTGTACGACGGTACGACGCTTGAGCACGATGGTATGGGTCTTGTGTACGTCGGTACGACGCTTGAGCACGATGGTACGACGCTTGAGCACGATGGTACGGGGTCTTGTGTACGTCGGTACGACGCTTGAGCACGATGGTACGACGCTTAAGCACGATGGTACGGGGTCTTGTGTACGTCGGTACGACGCTTGAGCACGATGGTACGACGCTTGAGCACGATGGTACGGGTCTTGTGTACGTCGGTACGACGCTTGAGCACGATGGTACGACGCTTGAGCACGATGGTACGGGTCTTGTGTACGTCGGTACGACGCTTGAGCACGATGGTACGACGCTTGAGCACGATGGTATGGGTCTTGTGTACGACGGTACGACGCTTGAGCACGATGGTACGGGTCTTGTGTACGTCGGTACGACGCTTGAGCACGATGGTACGACGCTTGAGCACGATGGTACGGGTCTTGTGTACGTCGGTACGACGCTTGAGCACGATGGTACGACGCTTGAGCACGATGGTACGGGTCTTGTGTACGTCGGTACGACGCTTGAGCACGATGGTACGACGCTTGAGCACGATGGTATGGGTCTTGTGTACGACGGTACGACGCTTGAGCACGATGGTACGGGTCTTGTGTACGTCGGTACGACGCTTGAGCACGATGGTACGACGCTTGAGCACGATGGTACGGGTCTTGTGTACGTCGGTACGACGCTTGAGCACGATGGTACGGGTATTGTGTACGACGGTACGACGCTTGAGCACGATGGTACGGGTCTTGTGTACGTCGGTACGACGCTTGAGCACGATGGTACCAGCCTTGTGCACGACCGTACGACCTCTCGCCCTTACGGGTCTTGAAAATGACCCCATTGAGCACGCCACAACTGATTGCGTGACCTCTGACCTGACCTAACCCAGAAAGTCTTGAACACCTCATTCAGGTGTTAAGAAATGGTTAGGTAAATAGATGCTGCCACACACACATGCACACACACACACACACACACACACACACACACACACACACACACATACACACACACACACACACACACACACCAACACACACATACACACACCACACCATTACACATACACACACACACACACATACACACACACACACACACACACATACACACACACACACACATACACACACACACACACACACCAACACACACATACACACACCACACCATTACACATACACACACACACACACATACACACACACACACACACACACACACACACACACACACACATATACACACACCACACCATTACACATACACACACACATGCATTCACGCATCTAAATGCACATGTAAATGACTTGCCAGAAGAACTGGACACTTCCCTGAAAATGTTTGAGGATGATTCCCAAGTCCTGATGGGGAGGTAAACAAAACACTAACCCAAAGAAATTGCATCAACTTACAAGGGAACCTAGACAATCTCCAAGATTTGGCCTGGGATGTGGTTGATGAAATTGAACCCAACTCAGTAAGAAGTAATGAGGATGGAAGACCACAAGATGATGAAGGTCTCTTGTAACAAGACATAAGCTACAAGACTCTGCTTGTTAAAGATACATCATCCCTAACTTGTCGTCAAGGTCCCACATTAAGAGAATAATTAAGCAGACAATTAGCCTGCTAGGATAAAAGATAGACTAGGCAAGCTGGTCATATCCTACATAAGACCATTAAATATATCCTTAATTCCAAAGTTTGATCACAGCTCTTAAAGAAGCAGAAAGAGACAAAAGAGAAGATCCAGAGGAGAGCAACGAAGATGGGAGAAGATGTAAGAAACCTGAGCTAGACTGGGAGTAACGTTAGAGGCGTCCACCACAGAGAAGCAAGAAAAGTAACAGACGACCTGATCAAGAACTGAAAGTTTCCAAACTTTTCTTGTGATGTGAACAGTGATCATCACCAGGTCTTGGGTAGAGGCAAGGTAGAGAACACACAGACACCACAGGAAGCAGCTAGACACCAGACGAAGAATTTAAGGCCAAGAACTTTGAGAGAACATATCATTATCATTATTATTATTATCATTATTATTATTATTATTATTATTATTATTATTATTATTATTATTATTATCATTATTATTATTATCATCATCGTTATCATTATTATTATCATTTTTATCATTGTTATCATTATAACTATTATCATTATTATTATCATTATCATTATTATTATGATTATCATTATTATCATTATTACTATTATCTTTATTATTATCATTATTACTATTATTATTATTATTATTATTAGTAGTAGTAGTAGTAGTAGTAGTGTTGTTGTTATTATACTTAACCGCTGTTTCCCACGGTAGCGAGGTAGCGCAAGGAAACAGACGAAGAACCTCCCAACCCACCCACATACACATATATATTCACATACATAAACGCCAGAACATATATCAAGTCGTATTTTCATAGCACAGGAGTAGTGGATGAAATGCACAAAGAAAAAAATGATTAATGAATATGGTTGTGGATGGCATGTAGTTGTTTAAAAAGTTGTATGATGAAAGTGGGGGGGGGGGAGGGGCGTGAATGTACACCTCCCTCCCCGTACAGTACAAATAGGTAATTACATGCACACATATATAAATACATACAATCAACCATAAATACATACATACATACACGAATAGACATACCCACATATACAAGCATAGGCATATAGATATAATACAAAGGAAAACTGTGTAAGTGATCATACTACAGTAAGGGTACAGTACCAAGATCTGTAGAATACAGTTCATAGATACAAGAATATAGTCATAATATATGACACATTGCAAAGTACGAAATAAATGAAGATGTATTGAAAAAATATGAAATCAAAGAGAATGTTACATATAGCTTTGTTGCACGCAATTGTCTCCATGTTTCCTTGATGTTATCATATTTTTTTTTATGCGATAATGACTCTAATGTGTACATATTTGTGGGGTTACCTGATAAGCCGATAACGCTATCAGGTCTCATCACCACGTCAATTACCCATCAGATAAGGGGGTTTCGACGCGTGTATTTCAAGGGGCGTTTGATAATAAGCCGATAATGTTATCGGAGCGCATCACAATGTCTAGAACCCATCAGATAAGGGGTACGTGTATCCTGATGACCATTAGATAAAGGGGGATAAACCCCTCCCAGTAGCTATTAGATAAGGGGGAGGGAGGAGATAAAGGGGTTTGATGAATAAGCTATCAAATAAGGGGTGGAGGGAAGAGAGAGGGAAAACATAAGAGCAATCAGGCATTGAAAAGGGGTAAAAGCGATCACATAGAGGATCGAAAAGTGGCGATTATCACATAATGTGACGAAATACCACATACGAGTTATCAGTTATAGATAACATTTATCACATAATGGGGTGGAAGGCATCACATACGAGCCATCATACAGAGGGATATAGATAACATTCATCACATAATGGGTGGAAGACATCACATACGAGCCATCATACAGAGGGATAGAAATAACATTCATCACATAATGGTGTGGAAGACATCACATACGAGCCATCATACAGAGGGATATAGATAACATTCATCACATAATGGGGTGGAAGGCATCACATACAAGCCATCATACAGAGGGATAAGAATAACATTCATCACATAATGGGATGAAAAATCACATAAGAACCATCAGGGAAGAGGTATGGAGATAGGTTCAAATCCCAGGCCCACAGCCGACCCCTAGCTGTTCATCTTCTCTCCAGGGCTGGTCGATCAATGGAACTCCTGGCTTAAGCGGATGTGTGTGTGTGTGTGTGTGTGTGTACATAGGACTAAAAACATGGTAAATATATACAACGCTAAAACACAACGTCATTGTCAAGCTCTCTCAACACACATATTGTAATCCCAATCAACATCATGCATGATAATACAGTAATGCATGATACTGTTAAATACAACAACATCAAATAATACAATGCCATACGAGTCTAAAAGACTAAATCACGAAAATACATTGATCCAAACAGCACACTTGTCTTACATCATCGTTAATTCCAAGCAAGATAAATAACAGAAAAAAAAATATAAAGGGCATTTTTGCCACCAATTTGCATATGTCACTTAAGCCCCTTCTACACCCAAGTGTCTCTTTCGTCAAAACTATCGCCAAATTTATTGACGAAATCGGGCGACAACACTTTTGCCGCCGTGTGCTTCCGCTGCATCTGATAAGCCGATTGTGTAATCACGAACGCGTCAGCAAACCTCGGCCGGAGCCATCAGATAAGGGAGCCATCAGATAAAGAAAGGGGGGTACTGATATCACAACACCAGGTGACAGCCATTCAGATACAAAGGGGGGGGGGGTGGAAATCACACGGCCAGTGGACATGAGGGTAGGTATGACACGGAGGCCATTAGACAATGGACATCAGTACATTTGCGTGAAAAGTGGAAATCATTATGAAAAAAAAGGGGGGGAGGGGCAATCAGATAACATCAGATAACAGGTGGGAATGAATAAAGATCATCAGATAAGCTTCGGGGGTCGTAAAGTGCACAAAACAATCAGGCCACAGATAAGAGCTGATAACAGCTATTAGATAATGGGTCAATATGACAGAGAACACCAATAGAAGTAGTATCCGATTTAGGGTCGGAATGACGAAAGACAATCAGATAACACGTGAAGTCTAATGAAAAAACCATCATTCAAAAGGGGGTTGAAATTACTGAAAACCAAACACATAATAAGATGAAAACCAGAAAAGCAATTCATTGGAGTGTTGGATATAATCGAAAACCATAAGATAAGAGGCTGGAAACCACTAAAAACCATAAGATAAGAGGTTGGAAACCACTAAAAACCATAAGAGGTTGGAAACCACTAAAAACCAAAAGATAAGAGTTTGGAAACCACGAAAAACCATAAGATAAGAGTTTGGAAACCACTAAAAACCATAAGATAAGAGGTTGGAAACCACTAAAAACCATCAGATTATTACGTAACAACCACTAATTGCCATCAGAAAGGCGAAAAAACCACTGGAAATGACCGAAAAAAAGACGTAAAACCATCTGAAAAACGTTTGATATGGGGTGGAAAACAGAGAAAAACCATCAAACACGATGTGTAAAACCAATCAAAAACCATCAGACATGAGGTGAAAGTCAGTGAAAACCACTGGATGAAATGGCAAAATCACTGAAAACCAGCACACACGCAGGACGAAGCTTGTGAACTGAAAATAAAAGACACGTATATAATATTTTACAATTGTGTCTTGTGTTGATATTTTGCTTCACTGGACCGTTCGCTGGTACATTGATGTCAGGTGGGTATTGTAGAATTTTATGTTGGTCTTTAAAAATTTTGTTATTGATGCTATTATAGTTAGGTTTCATATTACTGTAGACATATTGGGGCTGTTTTGCGATACTTTTGGTATTTTGGAATTTTGGGATGATTTCCTGTGGGTTGTTTGAGGTTGTGTGAGATTTTCTTTTTTCATTTTCTTGCAAAATTTCTTCTTGTTAGTTTTTTACTTAAATTTTTACTTAAATTTACTTAAATTTTTTCTTGTTAGTTTTTTTACTTAAATTTTTACTCAAATTTTTCTTGATAGTTTTTTTTACTTAAATTTGTTATAGGAAGTTGTGATTTTTATGACTTTTTTCTTTCGTGGTTCTGAGATTTTTTTCCCTAAGATTTTATTTCATTGTGGAATGTGATGCTTCTTGTGGAATTTCGATGAGATTTTGTAGTCGTTAAAAACATTAAGGAATTTTGTTAGAGTGGATTTTTATGGCTGAGGTAAAGAATTTCCAGATGAACAGAAGTCAAGACAGATGTATAAAAACTCTAATGATACATATGTATCAAAGAAAATTCAACGTCTTTTTAGAACTGTGGGATTTATATAGCTGTGAGATTTCACTAAATCTGGGATTTAAAGAACTATGGTGGGATTTAGTGATTCTCAACTGCTATTAGCTCATGAAGCAAGATAATCTGTAGGAAATGTACTATTCACCATATGATAGGCAGCTACACACACACTCTCTCTCTCTCTCTCTCTCTCTCTCTCTCTCTCTCTCTCTCTCTCTCTCTCTCTCTCTCTGCTCCTGGACGTCGAAATGATATATGGTGAGGGACGAAAGCTGCTAGAAACAGTGAAAAGTTTTTATTATGGGCGTAAGACTCGTGTTCGAGTAGGAAGAGAGGAGAGTGAGTGGTTCCAAAAGTAAGCTATCGTGTGGTGGGGCTGTGTGATGTCACCATGGCTGTTTAATCTGTTTCTGGATGGGATGGTGAGGGAGCATACAGTAAGTAGGGGATGAGGGGGGCCTGGTAAGTGAGTCAGTCGTTGTTTGCCGATGACACAGCGCTGGTGCCAGATTCGAGTGAGAAACTGCAGAAGTTTGTGACTGAGTTTGGAAGAGTGTGTGAAAAGGGGAAATTCAGAATAATGTAAACAAAAGCAAGGTTATTAGATTCAACACGGTAGAAGAACATGTTACTTGGAGTGTGAATTTGAATGGAGAAAATCTGTAGGAAGTGATGTGTTTTAAATATCTGAGAGCGGACTTGAGAGCAAATGGATCCATGGAAGCGGAAGTGAGTATTAGGGTGGATAAGGGGGCGAAGTGTGGAAAGAGAGGTCGCTGTACGGAAGGGGGAAAATGGATATATTTGAAGGTGATGTCGTCTGAACAATGTTAAGCGGAAAAGGGAGGATGTGTTGGAAATGAAATGTGTTAGGACAATATGGTGTAAGTGATATCAGGGTAAGAGAGGTGTAGTAATAAAAGAGTGTGATTGAGAGAGCAGAAGAGAGTGAGCTGAAGTAGTTTGGACATATAGAGAATGAGTGAGGAAAGGTTGACAAAGAGGATACATGTCAGAAGGGACAATAAGGGGGAGACTATATTGGAAATGGAAGGGTGGAGTGAAAATCGTTTTGAGTGCTCGGGGGTTAAAGGCGTGAACGGGATAGAGTGAATTGGAACGATGTGGTAAACAGGGGTTGACGTGCCGTCCATGGACTCGAACCAGGGCATGTGAGGTGGCATATGGGGCCTGGAAGTGGATAGGGGGATGTGGGTTCTCTTCTTCTGTTTCTGGCGCCACCACGCTAACGTGGGAAACAGCAACTAAGTATATATATATATATATATATATATATATATATATATATATATATATATATATATATATATATATATACAGAGGGAGAGAGAGAGAGCTTCTCACCCATTACGAATACATCCAAATACACACACACACACACACACACACACACCCACACACACACACACACACACACACACACACATGCAAACAGTGGGCCTTCCATATCTATACCGGTTCCTGGACCACATACAGGAGGGGAGACGGCCAGCCGCCCAATATCAGGGGCTTAGCCTACATTTAGTGCCAGCCATGGCGCGAACCACCTCCCCTACACTATCAGGGAAATCTTAATATTGAAGCTCATAATTTATCTCAGTCCTGAGAAAACTGGTGGGGAGGGGAGTGCTTTTGCTATACTGTATCTCTAGGAGCTTTTACTTTACTGTATCTCTGAGGGCTTTAACTGTACTGTATCTCTGGGGGTTGACTATACTGTATCTCTTGGGGGGCTTTTACTGTACTGTATTTCTTGGGGGGGCTTTTACTATACTGTATCTCTTGGAGGGCTTTAACTATGCTGTATCTCTGAGGGCTTTAACTGCACTGTATCTCTGAGGGCTTTAGCTGTACTCTATCTCTGGGGGTTTACTATACTGTATCTCTTGGGGTTTTACTACACTGTATCTGGCTGAGAAGGTATACGCAGGAAGCTCTCTCTCTCCCTGCTCAACATAGACGTCTATTAAGTATTCGAACATTGAGCCACTCACTTGCAAAATCTGTTTCAGGAAATTGACACTCGAACATGCAAGTGCGTTAACATAAGGAAATGGATGCACATAAGAAAAATATAGGCAAGGGAGTTGATCAAGAATACATATGTAAATACACAAACTCGTCCCTGAAGTGGTGCCCACAGGGTAAGATGCGTGATGATATGGCGCTTACACATGTGTGAGGTGAGGGTAATACAGTAGGTGAGGCGTGTGTGTGGTGTCTTTAGCATGGAGGTGGGACCTTGAGGCATGAGGGAGTCTAGTGGTATGTGAAGTCAGTGGCGACCAGTGCACAGAGTGGACACGGTACCCCGTCCATTCCTGGTGTGTATATGTGTGTTGTCATTGTCGCTTATGCTGGAGAGGAAGGAATTTCAAAGTAAATATGGATGGTATTGCAGTGGAATATATTTAAAAAGGGGGTGACTGTGTTGATGATTGGTTGGTAAGGATATTCACTGTCGGTATGGATCATGGTGAAGTGCCTGAGGATTGGCGGAATGCATGCGTAGTGCCGTTGTACAAAGGCAAAGGGGATACAGGTGAGTGTTCAAATTACACAGGCATAAGTTTGTTGAGTATTCCTGGGAAATTATATGGGAGGGTATTGATTGAGAGAGTAAAGGCATGTACAATGCATCAGACTGGGGAAGAGCAGTGTGGTTTCAGAAGTGGTAGAGGATGTGTGGATCAGGTGTTTGCTTTGAAGAATGAATGTGAGAAATACTTAGAGAAACAGATGGATTTGTTTGTAGCATTTATGGATCGGGAGAAGGCATATGGTAGGGTGGATACAGATCCTTTGTGTAAGGTTTTAAGAATATATGGTGTGGGAAGCAAGTTGCTAGAAGCAGTAAAAAGTTTTTACCAACAATGTAAGGCATGTGTACGAGTAAGAAGAGAGGAAAGCATTTGTTTCCCAGTGAATGCCGCTTTGCGGCAGGGGTGTGTGATGTCTCCATGGTTGTTTAATTTGTTTATGGATGGGGTTGTTGTGGAGATAAATGCAAGAGTTTTGGAGAGAGGGGCAAGTATGCAGTCTGTTGTGGATATGAGAGCTTGGGAAGTGAGTCAGTTGGTGTTCGCTGATGATACAGCGCTGGTGGCTGATTCGGGTGAGAAACTGCAGAAGCTGGTGACTGAGTTTGGTAAATTGTGTGAAAGAAGAAAGTTGAGAGTAAATGTGAATAAGAACAATGTTATTAGGTACAGTCGGGTTGAGGGACAAGTCAATTAGGAGGTAAGTTTGAATGGAGAAAAACTGAGGAAATGAAGTGTTTCAGATATCTGGAAGTGGATTTGGCAGCGGATGGAACCATAGAAGCGGAGGTGAGTCACAAGGTGAAGGAGGGGGCGAAAGTTCTGGGAGCGTTGAAAAATGTGTGGAAGGGGACAACATTATCTCGGAAAGCAAAAATGGGTATGTTTGCAGGAATAGTGATTCCAACAATGTTATATGGTTGCGAGGCGTGGGCTATAGATAGAGTTGTGCGGAGGAGGATGGATGAGTTGGAAATGAGATGCTTGAGGACAATATGTGGTGTGAAGTGGTTTGATCGAGTAAGTAATGAAAGGGTAAGAGGGATCTGTGGTAATAAAAAGAATGTGGTAGAGAGAGAGAGAGGGTGTTTTGAAATGGTTTGGTCACATGGAGAAAATGAGTGAGGAAAGATTGACAAAGAGGGTATATGTGTTAGAGGTGGAGGAAACGAGAAGTGGGAGGCCAAATTGGAGGTGGAAAGATTGAGTAAAAAATAATTTTGAGCGATCGGGGCCTGAACATACAGGAGGGTGAAAGGCGTGCAAGGAATAGAGTGAATTGGAACGATGTGGTATACCGGGGTCGACGTGCTATCAATGGATTGAACCAGGGCATGCGAAGCGTTTTGTGGGGCCTGGATGTGGAAAGGGAGCTGTGGTTTCGGTGCATTATACAAGTCAGCTAGAGACTGAGTGTGAACGAATGTGGCCTTTGTTGTCTTTTCGTAGCGCTACCTCGCGCGCATGCTGGGGGGGGGGGGGGGGAAGGGTTGTCATTCCATGTGTGGCGGGGTGGCGAATGGAATGAATAAAGTCAAGTATAAATTATATATATGTGTTTATATGTATATGTCTCTGTATGTATATGTATGTATACGCTGAAATGTATAGGTATGTATATGTGCGTGTGTGGACGTGTATGTATATACATGTGTGTGTGTGTGTAGGTTGGGCCATTCTTTCGTCTGTTTCCTTGCGCAACCTCGCTAACGCGGGAGACAGCGACAAAGTATAATAAGATGAATATATATATATATATATATATATATATATATATATATATATATATATATATATATATATATATATATATATATATATATATATAACAGCGACAAAGTATAATAAGATGAATATATATATATATATATATATATATATATATATATATATATATATATATATATATATATATATATATATATACATACATACATATATTGATCACACTTGTGAAATCGCACTTGAATAGGAGTTCATACAATTTCATTTAACGTGTAATTTTTCTATACATGTGGCACGACATGTTTCGTGCTTGTAATGTTGCTTCTCAGTACAATAACACCATCAGTAAGACCTTAATAAATAGTAGGCCAAATCATGCAACAATTGGGAGTGTTTACGCCGTCAAATGCAAGGCATGTAAATATATTCATATAGGCCAGACAGGTAAAACTGTAACGTAGAGGTGTTATTGGCACCGTCATGCAGTACGCAGGGATGACCACAAAAATGCGATCGCTAAACATTGTCATGAAAATGATCACCCCATAGATCTTGAAAATCCCGTTATTCTATACCCCTCTGCTGATTATGTCACACGCTACGTCATTGAATCTGTCTTAATTTCTAATACTAAGAACTTTAATTTGTCCCCAGGCAATGTTAAAGCCCATCCTAGCATTAAACAAATCATTATGAGAGAATTGACAAAACACGGAGACATAGAAAAAGTTGTTCAAGACACACCCAGCTACCCAGGTCAACCCCCGCCACGTGAACCCCTTAATCACTCTCCCTTACAACGGTTACTGCCAGTCAAATTGGTCAGTGATTGGTCTGTACAGATTGGTGTTGGACGGCGGGACTCAAGTGTGATGTTGGGATTTAGATAACTTTGTTAAGTACTGGCACCTGATGATGAGGTGGATTGTCTCCACGAAACATGTCCTGCCACATGTATAGAAAAATTACATGTTAAATATAATTGTATGAACTCCTACTGAAGTGCGATTTCACCTCCATAAATGAATATATATATATATATATATATATATATATATATATATATATATATATATATATATATATATATATATATATATATATATATATATATATATATATATATATATATATATATATATATATATATATATGCTGAAATTAATTTTTGGTCTGCTCAGCCATGACTGATGTTACAGTCACGTCAGGCATTCTCACATTAAGATGCACGATTAGATCATCAGCTTTTAATTAGAGATGATGCTCGCCGCTTGTCTATGAAACCCGTGAAGGAGTCGACACCTATGAAAAACGATGGGAGAGACTTTTTGGTTTATGAGGCAGTAGACGAGTCATCACGGATTAACACACATTTTAGGTCTAACCTTACCAGGATATAGAAATATATATATATATATATATATATATATATATATATATATATATATATATATATATATATATATATATATATTTCATTCAAACTATTCGCCATTTCCCGCGTTAGCGAGGTAGCGTTAAGAACAGAGGACTGGGTCTCTGAGGGAACATCCTCACCTGGCCCCCTTCTCTGTTCCTTCTTTCGGAAAATTAGAAAAAAAAAACAAGAGGGGAGGATTTCCAGCCCCCCGCTCCCTCCCCTTTTAGTCGCCTTCTACGACACGCAGGGAAAACGTTTGAAGTATTCTTTCTCCCCTATCCCCAGGGAGAATATACATATATATATATATATATATATATATATATATATATATATATATATATATATATATATATATATATATATATATATATATATATATATATAGATAGATAGATAGATAGATAGATAGATAGATAGATAGATAGATTTGTTATACATATGTACAGGATGTCAGACTTGACCAGGAGTTACATATGCAGAAGGTCTGACCCGACCAAGAGTCAGACTCAAACTCAAGTCACATATCGGTGGTTAAGTACCTCAAAGGATGGTCGTCTTTACCTCATAGCAGATTCGAGGACCAATACACCCACGAGATCGCAATTTTGACTACTGACAATCACCCTCGCAACGAGTGGGTCTGCTACGTTCAAACTAGATCTATAAACACTGAAGTTAGAAAGATAGTTTGGGTCAACAGGTATAGCTGTATTGCCTCAACACGATCAGTTAGAGGAATGGGTTCCTACCCCAGCGCGAACACGAAATCCTTCAATGACATAGGTTCAGATAGCCACTATGACACATTTTGGGGGGGGATCCGTCGACTGGCGATTAGTAAACTAGGGTTTGATTCGCTATCGGAAATGATCAGACGAATCGCTCCACTCTCTGAGAACGACCATGGACCACCGGATCCTGCCGGAACGAGAAGGAGCTCTCGATCCGTCGATCCCGTGGGGGGCCTAGTGAGAATCCCAGTGTAGGGACAATGTCGAGATGTAGGATCCACGACTGTATAATGTTGAGCTGTAGGATCCACGACTGTATAATGTACAGCTGTAGGATCCACGACTGTATAATGTCGAGCTGTAGGATCCACGACTGTATAATGTCCAGCTGTAGGATCCACGACTGTATAATGTACAGCTGTAGGATCCACGACTGTATAATGTCCAGATGTAGGATCCACGACTGTATAATGTACAGCTGTAGGATCCACGACTGTATAATGTCGGACTGTAGGATCCACGACGGTACTTTTGATACGAGTTTTCAAGTCATTGCCTTTTCTCCTATACGGAGCTCCTTGCGTTACTTATATAGTGAGTGATTTGATACACACACACACACACACACATGAGGTAAGGCAAGCACGTCGCGCTCAACGCTGGAAAGTCTAGAACTGCGAACGACTGCGTCGGGTGATTAACACGTTGTCAAGTGATATGGAGTGGCATTTGACAGCCACTGAAGAGATGACTCCCTGTCCACCCGTTGCTGACCCTTCCAGCATCCAGTAACGCGAGAGAGAGAGAGAGAGAGAGAGAGAGAGAGAGAGAGAGAGAGAGAGAGAGAGAGAGAGAGAGAGAGAGAGAGAGAGATGTGGCCACTGTTGCGGTAGTTAGCAATTACCTCGTAACACGTGTCTTCACTTAATGACGCTGGTGATTACACCACCACCATATGTACGTAACCGCCCCCTCTCTCTCTCTCTCTCTCTCTCTCTCTCTCTCTCTCTCTCTCTGGGCTAGTAGGAAACCACCGACCAGGGAGGTATATTAGCGGTCCTACCCCTTACCTGGGTATCACTGAGGGCTAGCCAGTTAGCGACGGCCACGTAGTGAGCCACCAACTTTAGTGGCTGTCTAGTGCCAGCCTCTGGCCCCAGGTGACTGTCTTGTCTCCCTTCCTCGCCCAGACGTGGGCTGCTGGCTTTCACGAACATACACTCTCTCTGGTTGAGCGCTTGACCCATGCCTTCTAGAATGTAGAAAAATCTTGCACACGCAAGTACGCTTGAATAAATACTCGTTGAACAAGTACACGTAAGTAAGTACTCGTTGAACAAGTACACGTAAGTAAATACTCGTTGAACAAGTACAAGGAAATAAGTACTCGTTGAATAAGTACACGTAATTAAGGACTTGTTGAACAAGTTCACGTAAGTAAGGACTCGTTGAACAAGTACAAGTAAGTAAGTATTCGTTGAACAAGCACAAGTAAGTAAGTACTCGTTGAACAAGTACAAGTAAGTAAGTACTCGTTGAACAAGTACAAGGAAGTAAGGACTCGTTGAACAAGTACAAGTAAGTAAGTACTCGTTGAACAAGTACACGTAAGTAAGTACTCTTAAGTAATAACTCTTAAGTGAGTACTCGCCTGGAAATACTATTAAGTACACGTAAGCAAATACGCGTTAAGTAACGACTCGTAATCATTCGTAGTTAAGTAGTCGTAAGTAACTACACGTAAGGAAGTCCTACGCTGTGTACCGGTTAGCGTTCCTGACCATGACGCATTCACGGGCCGCCCAGGGTCGAGCGCACAGGTTCGAATCCTGGTTGCGGCAGTCTGGCCACAGTCAACCCAGCTGTTTATCCACCCCAAGGGGCTGGTCGATAACGTAGGTACATAGCTAGGATATATATATATATATATATATATATATATATATATATATATATATATATATATATATATATATATATACATATGTATATATATATAATATATTTCTTTTTTTATTATACTTACTCGCTGTCTCCCGCTTAAACTAGGTAGCGCAAGGAGACAGACGAAAGAATGGCCCAACCCACCCACATACACCTGTATATACATAAACGCCCACACACGCACATATACATTCCTATACATCTTAACGAATACATACATAAACATATACATATATACACAAGCACATATTCATACATGTTGCCTTCATCCATTCTCGCCGCCACCCTGCCACATATGAAATGCCCCCCCTTCTCTCTCTCTCTCTCTCTCTCTCTCTCTCTCTCTCTCTCTCTCTCTCTCTCTCTCTCTCTCTCTCTCTCTCTCTCTCTCTCTCTCTCTCTATCTATCTATCTCTCTCTCCCCTCCGCGTACGCGAGAGGTAGCGCTAGGAAAAGACAACAAAGGCCACATTCATTCACACTCAGTCTCTAGTTGTCATGTAATAATGCCTTGATTAGTGCCTTCGCTAACATAAGAAAAATATCACACTGAAATACTTGCAAATATGTACTATTGGTAAGTACATACGTTCCACCACCACCACCTCTCACCTACCTCTACCTACCACACCTAGTCAAACTCCCTCTCTCCCTCACGCCCTCCCTCTCTCCCTCACGCCCTCCCTCTCTCCCTCACGCCCCGTCCACTAAATATTAATTACATGCAAGTGTATTTCACCTACCGTCATCATCCCCCAGACCACAGATGTCAGTCATCAACATGGACCGGGGCCAAACACACACACACACACACACACACACACACACACACACACACACACACACACACACCTTTAGACAGACAGACAGATGGACGGGGATACGGCACGGGGACTGAGACAGTTTGATAAAGGGCAAAATGTACATTGGAACAAATTTTGGACTATCTCTCTCTCTGCATATATATATATATATATATATATATATATATATATATATATATATATATATATATATATATATATATATATATATATATATATATATATATTCTTCAAAATGACGAGATAATTGATTTCCATCAGATTCTGTCATGGGTTCAGTTGTCTAATACTATTTCACACACACACACACACACACACACACACACACACACGCACGTGAGGAAGCCAGGATGGTGTGGACCGTGCGATGAGCAGATAAAAGAAACAGATGCACAGATAACCGGTCTGGTGCACAAGTGTGATACACCTGGATATTGATCGCTGACACAGATGTCAACTCACCACCAGTAACGTCAATTCACTGTACATCAATACGGTCGTTATCTAATGAGAGATGTGAAGTTTGAATGTATATATTTATATATATACTTTTTTTATTTTACTCTCATGCTTGATCGCCGTTAGCGGGAGCGAGGTAGCGCCAGGAGGGAAAAGGCCACACCCGCTCACACTCAGTCTATACCTATTATGTGTAATGCACCGAAACCACAGCTCCCTCATCTACGCTCCATGGGAGTATGTAGGGTGTTGATTTAAGACTATAAATCGGTATTATTAAGCTCAGAATGCAAGCAGAAATTACATAATGAAGGGGCCTTCGTGGTGTAGTGGTTAGTGTTACTGCTCATCAGTCGGAACCGGATGGGTTCGAATCCCAGGCGTAGCAGTAGGCTTCCACCCAACCCAGGTGTTCATTCTTAGCCTCAGGGCTGGCCAGTAAGTAGGTACCTGGCTTAGTCTGGGGTGTGTATATGTGTCTATACATGGTACATATATACATGGGTAAAAGACGGGGCAACATAAGTGTAGGACTCTCTCCTAGTTCTAGACACACAAACACACACACACACACGAACACATACACACACACAAACACACGAACACACACACACACACACACACACACACACACACACACACACACACACACACACACACACACACACACTCCGCATGTCATGAAATTACCTTCATTAGCGAAGATTCTATGTTTATGAAGCCATCAGTGTCTACAGGGAATATCAAAACCACGAGAGAGAGAGAGAGAGAGAGAGAGAGAGAGAGAGAGAGAGAGAGAGAGAGAGAGAGAGAGAGAGAGAGAGAGAGAGAGAGAGAGAGAATCAAGCGTAACAAGTGAAGACTGAGGAGTAGGAGTGAGTTGAGAGGTTTATGCCTTCCTAACAGTACTATTATGAGGCATTATATCAAAGGCTTTTGAAGATAGAGAGATACACAGATGAGCATATTTTCCAGTAGTGAGAGGAGTAGCTTTGTCTTAAACCTTCTTAGTCAGTCATACATCTGTCACGTTTCCTACAAGCTATATGCAAATGTGTCTCAGATGTCTTCGTTGAGACAAGGGCTAATTACCACACACACACACACACACACACACACACACACACACACACACACACTGCTGTCAGTTCTTCTGGCAAGAAATGCAAAAGAAAATATTCGTATCTTAATTCTTCCTTACAGTTACTTACCCTTTATTTTTCTACCACTCACTAGCCACCCACCATTATATTTCACCACCCACTGGCCACCCATTAATACACTTCACCACCCACTGGCCACCCATTAATACACTTCACCACCCACTGGCCACCCATTAATACATTTCACCACCCACTGGCCACCCATTAATACATTTCACTACCCACTGGCCACCCATTAATACATTTCACCACCCACTGACCACCCACCAGTATATTTTGCCACATACTGGCCACTTACCATTGTATATTACCACGTACTAGCCACTTGCCATGACTTTCTACCTCCCATTGGCCACTAAACCAATTAATCTGACCACTCACAAGCCATCTACCATAATATCTGATTATTCATTGTCTGCTCACAATGATAAGTCACCCCAGTAAACACATTTCATACAATTTGTTCAACTCAACAGCCAACCACCTCTATAATTTGCAACCAGTTGACAACTTACCATTATAATGCACCAGCAACGTGCAGAAGTTGTATTCTACCACACACTGACAACCCAAACTTATATTCTACCACCCACCTGCCATCTGCTATTACATTTCACCCCAACTGACCACTCGCTATTATATTCTCCCATCCACTCTGGTCTCCCAATGCTATATTTTAGCACCTACTAGCCATCTGCTATTACATCTTACTCCCACTAGCCAATCACTATTATATTCTACCATACACTAGCTACCCACATTCATATCTTACCACTCGCTAGCCATCAGCCATAATGCTCCAGTGGCTTCTCACCACTGTATAGTCCACACCACTGGGCATCCACTGCTATATTTGCCACCCACTGGCCACCATCCCCCCAGTATATTATACCATCAAGATGACCACTTGATATTATTTTTCACCAGCGACCAGCCATTACCTCCTATTAGTACCCCGTCCTCGCATCTCACCATTTATAGGCCTCCCAGTGTTATATAATCACCACACTATGGCCATCCTCCATCACGTATGACCACCACTTGCCACCAGTTAACCACATTTCACCAGTCCTGACCACCGTCTTCCTCCTCTTCATCAACCAACCACCTACTGATGACTGTTTCATCCACATTCCCGTCAGCATCCATCAGCATCCACCTCCCACGCTCCTCCCACGTACTAGCCAACCATTCAGCATCCAACTGATTCTCAAAGGTCCACTTCCCAACCACTCGTCATCTATCACCCACTTGCAACCACCTACCTAAACTTTGCCCACCTGCCTGGCATCTACCCATCTATAAACTGCCTATCAACCATCTACCTTCCACTCACAACCGACCACTATCCAACCCCCTAACTATCATTCAGCCATCCACCTACCCAACTACCATTATAATCAACCACCTAACTACCCTTCACCATTCATATACATACCAACCAACCACCTTTTAAAGGTCCAACCACATCCCCACCTACAACTCATCCTCTAACCACACACCATCTACTTACCCATCAAACAAACCCTACCCATCTACTGAACCTACCACCAGCCACCCACCCACCTACAAACCACCTAAACGACCCACCTACACTTGGCTGTACCACGCGAAACACCACAAGATATATGGGTGTCTCTCCTAGGCAAATTTTTCGAATCATTTCGTGTAATTTAAAGTATATTTTTTTCTAACAGTTTACTCCCCCAACCTCCCCAACCCCTTTTCTCTCTCTCTCTCCCCCCTTTGACCACCCTAGCATACCCCCACCCCCAGCATATTCGAGCATATCCCCCGCCTGCTCTGGGTATGCTGGCATGTGCCATACCACATGTCATTTTCTACTGTTATTTAATCTTATGCATGACTACCATCCTACGCTCCGCCTCTTCTGAGCATTAGTCATCTCATTATAATTTGATTTATTAGATGCGGCAAAGAAGAAAAAAAATGGAGACGAATCCTTCTACTTTTTCAGACAGGATTTTGTTTTATTCACCATCTTGGTAAATTATCTACACACTTAAGTGATATATATATATATATATATATATATATATATATATATATATATATATATATATATATATATATATATATATATATCTGAATCGTAGAATTCAGGTACACACACACACACACACACACACACACACACACACACACACACACACGCACAAGAAAGCGCGTGACGGAAAAAAAAAAAATTGCCTTTGGAAAAAGTATTCAAGTTCCAAGGGAGGATTAAGGAACAGTGCCTTTGGAAGATCGGATGTGGTTAGAACGGAACAAAAGCGGATTGGAACCGAGAGGAAGGTGTCAAACTGGTTGAAGGTAAACATGGTATGTCCCCCTAGTCTTGAGGCCTACAAATGTCCTTAATCTTTGTAAATAGCGTGTCAGGACTGCGATCCTAACCTATATACATTCGTGAATGGTTGTTAGCTGTGCTATATGGAATATCTACGATTACGATAACCCCATTATGGGAAAAACATAAGCTCCCAGGTTAGTGAGGTGCACGGGTCAAGGAATGAGAAGTTGAATGTGAAATAATAGCTCTTGACCACTGTGGATATATGGTTAGTGTATGGCTGCAGTACTAGAGGAAACAAGTGACTGAAGAGAGACACATGTGTGTGTGGGGTGACGTAACTCTACTTAAAGTAGTATGTCTTGGGTCGTTGTCAAAGTTGACTTAGAAAACGTGGACAAGAAAGGAGATGTTTAGGAAATATCTACAGTAAATATGAAACCTAGTTTGAGTATGTGTCATTTTGGGTCACCTCACTCGAGACTGATACAAATTAGAGAGAATCCAATGACAAACGAAAAAAAAAATGAAGAATATAAAATTCAAATAAAGAGAGTTCGATTACAAAGATAGAATTCAGTAACCATAAACTTACCTGTGACAAAAGAGATTAACAAGGCTCGCTGTATTGAATATCTTACGATCCTCATTAAACTAGACCTTACCGATGTTCATATGTTCTTTAAAACTGAGACGGACTGTTCAGCAGAGGGCACGATCAGGAACTCTGTGGAGAGAAGAACGAGAGAACGTGTTATGAATATGTTATTTACCACTGGATTGTGTTACTGAGTACTGTTGTACAGGAAGATGGCCCAGGAGTGTAGAACTCCCTCCCCGTACCACAAAATTAAGTGATAAGAGATAGTTACGTATATCTCTACTCTCCCAAGCTCTCACAAGACCATATGTTTACTCATAAAGACTCATATACACACACAGACACACAGGTAGACATGTAAGCGTGGATGTAAACACCCATACACACATGTGAATACAGGCTCACGTGGACACACTCCGGCACTTAATCAAGGAAAACGTACATCCACACTGATCAGCAAACAAATATAAACAAACTCATGTATAGAAATAAACATGCAAAGAGAGAGAGAGAGAGAGAGAGAGAGAGAGAGAGAGAGAGAGAGAGAGAGAGAGAGAGAGAGATGGGGCGCTGCTACAAGTGTAAAACGCCTTCCCCCCTTACAGGACGAATAGGTTATCACACACACACACACACACACACACACACACACACACACACACACACACACACACACACACACACACATAACTCGCATCATAGGTAAAGAGAAGTTCATAAGATGAGGAGCCCCACGAATGAAAGAAATCTCTCCCTAAACTGGACACATATGTGATGACACAGTGATTCCCCCACAGCCGTCGTGAAAACTTCGACCACTTCACCAGCTCTAAGCATTTTGGAATTGAGAATTAGTCAGTAAAAAGAGCCAAAGGATCAAGGCAAGCTCATGTGGAGTACACTTTTGGGCATTATTTGGCACATGCGTTCACTGGGGTTCTCCTATAATGTAAAAGCAATGGGAGGATTTTGATTTGATGGGAATTTTGAGTTGTTACCTGAGTGGGCTTTCTGAACTGCGAGCATAGGCGAATTTGGCCTTGTTTAGGGAGGTAGTGTGTGAACAGCAAGCAGCTGGGAATTTTGAGTTCCTAGGAGAGGGGGTGTTTGAGCAGCAAGCAGCAAAGAATTTTGCTCTTCCTAGGAGAGAAGGGTTGTGTGAACAGCAAGCAGCTGGGAATTTTAGGAAAGAATTTTGAGTTCCTAGGAGAAGGGGTGCTTAAATGAAGGCAGCTGAGAATTTTGAATTCCTAGGAGAAGGGGTGTTTAAATGAAGGCAGCTGAGAATTTTGAGTTCCTAGGAGAGAGGGTGTTTGAACACCAAACACTAGGGAATATTGAGTTGCTCTCTTCTCGTAGCCCACAGCTGAACTAGTAGCTTAGCTAGTGAGCCAACTAGTTGCTTATCTGTTAGCTTAACTAGTTCCCTTGGTATAAACGTAATTAACGAATTAACTATTAGCTTAGCAAGTAGGCCAAGTAGTAACTTAGCCATGGGCTTTGATTAGTAGATTAGTAGATTAGTTAGTGACCCAAGTAGGGGTTTAATCAATAGCTAATCTCAAAGAAAAGAATGAAATAAACCAATTTATTCTTTCAAGAATGAAATAAACCGATTAATTCTTTCAACGTTAGTTAAACCCGCTTTCACCGCGTCTTCAAGAAATATCCATAATATTGGTTTATACTACATGTAACACAATCTACGGGAACTGCCCTTACATTTAGAGGTCTGAAGATGGATTGGATGTTGTGGGAAGGATAGAGAATAGGAGACCTGATAGTCTGAAGGACAGACTATGGGGGAGGATAGGTAACGGGATATTTGATAGTCTATGACGAGGTCATCTGCAGGAGGACAGAATGTGGGAAGGATAGATAGCAGGAGACCTGATGATCCCTGACAAGGTTGTCTGTTGACCTGAGGTAAAAAAAAAAATGTATGAGTAAAGTCTAAAAGGCTTTAGATAAGATGTAATATCAGTGTAAAGTAACAAGTAGAGGAAGGACAGGGCGTGAAAAAAAGCGATAAAAGTGGAAAAGGAAACGAATGAGAAGAAATGGATGAAGATGGAGGGTAGAGCGAGAGAGAGAGAGAGAGAGAGTAGTAAACATGGAGAAACATTGGAGGAAGAGAACGTAGAGGCAAGAACATGGAGATGAGGAAGAATTCAACCAAGACGAAGAAATAGAAGTAGAAGGGGAGAGTAGAGCGAGGAGGAAACTAGAATAACAGATATAGAAGGCAACTCATATGAACGAGGAAGAAATGTATATATATATATATATATATATATATATATATATATATATATATATATATATATATATATATATATATATATATATATCATAGTCCCCCCTCTACACCTGCCCCCTTCCTCTAATAGCCACGCTTCCCCCCCCAACCTGGCCCTCTCTCTCTCTCTCTCTCTCTCTCTCTCTCTCTCTCTCTCTCTCTCTCTCTCTCTCTCTCTCTCTCTCTCTCTCTCTCTCTCTCTCTCTCTCTCTCTCTCTACTGCCCCTATCCACCTCCAGCTGTCCAACCAAAAGGCCTATCCGGAATTAACTATTCAAACCTCGCCTCTCCACCCCCTTGTCTCTGGGCTGAAACTCCCCCTCTCCCCCACCCTTCCCCCTTCCCCCCTCCCCTCCCACCAGCCTTCCCCCCTCCCGTTTTCGACCGGAGATTACGATCGCCGAGTTTGAGAATTGCTACAAGTGAATATCTGCGTCTCGTCCCCCCACAGCTGACTAGATAGGAAAAGGGGGGAAGCAAGGCTATTGATAGCCTCCTTATCACGCCAGCTTATCTCCATGGCAAACTTGATATGGTGGATCAAAAGTGGGGGCCGAAAAATCCCAAATAAAAGATTTCCAAGTCCTCGACTCGCGTGAAGAAGGATGGGTTCAAGGAGGGGTGCGGTGGCTGCCGGAGAAGGCCCTCTGGCGGCGGCACCTGTGTCGCTGCGATCCGCCCTGGCGATTGTCGATTACTGCGCCACAGTATGTGTGTGTGTGTGTGTGTGGTGCCTGGAGAGGAGTTCGTCGTCTGGAAAAAGTAGGGAGGTGGTTATATGGGCAGGGGTGCATATGGGAGGGGGGGGTTGTTGGTTACCCCTCACCTCCCCTCCATACTCCCCTCCAACTAGGGGGACACTGTATCAAAAGATCGGGAGACTCATAACGACCGAGTTTCAAATACTACATTTTTTTTTCTCTTTTCCTTCCGCGGGTATTTACGCTTCCCGGGTTTATGGAACTTTTCAGAGGGTCGATTGTTCATGGGGAAAGGAATAACGGGGGTGTAGGATCCTGTGTGGTGTTGGGGGGGGTTAGAAGGATCGAAGTGCAAGACTTAGATGTGTAATATCCAGCGTTTGTGTATCATGGTGTGTTTACTGTGGGATTGAGTCCTCTCACGATGTGATACTTTGGATTCTTATTGACACGTATTGTGACGCATCGGTAATACATCCTCTCTCTCTCTCTCTCTCTCTCTCTCTCTCTCTCTCTCTGTATATATATATATATATATATATATATATATATATATATATATATATATATATATATATATATATATATATATATATATATATATATATACGAAGGTGAAATCGCACTTCAGTAGGAGTTCATACAATCATATTTAACATGTAATTCTTCTATAAATGTGGCACGACATGTTTCGTGGAGACAATCCACCTCATCATCAGGTGCCAGTACTTAACAAAGTTATTTAAATCCCAACATCACACTTGAGTCCCGCCGTCCAACACCAATCTGTACAGACCAACCACTGTCCGCTTTGTCTGGCAGTAACCGTTGTAAGGGAGAGTGATTAAGGGGGGTCACGTGGCGGGGGTTGACCTGGGTAGCTGGGTGCGTCCTAAACAACTTCTTAGTTTTCGTGTTTTGTCAATTTTCTCATAATTATTTAGTTAATGCTAGGATGGGCTTTAAAATTGCCTGGGGACAAATTTAAGTTCTTAGTATTAGCAATTAAGACAGATTCAATGACGTTGCATGTGACATAATCAGCAGAGGGGTATAGAATAACGGGATTTTCAAGATCTATGGGGTGATCATTTTCATGACAATGTTTAGCGATCACATGTTTGTGGTCATCCCTGCGTACTGCATGACGGTGCCAATATATATATATATATATATATATATATATATATATATATATATATATATATATATATATATATATATATATATATATATATATATATATATATATATATACCTTGCATTTGTCGGCGTAAACACTCCATTGTACTGGAAAACAACATTACAAGCTCTGTTTTTTATAACATGTCTTAGATTAGCTAAGTTGGGAGAATAGGGCAACACTAAACATTTAGACTTATCCTTATTTGTCCCATTTCTGTTTTTTCATTCACTAGTTACTACATTACTCTTTCAGTTACGCTGTGTACCAGCCTGGCGATTCTGTTGACAAGATTTGGTCGCGAAGCCAAAGAGAACAACTGGATGGTGAGAAGCCAGCTCAGCACATCCCATCATGAAGGAAGACATTCTGTAACCAACTGTATCATGGCCTTGATAGAGCTTGCGTTACAGGACTGCCTCTTATGGTAAGTCGTAAGGTACAATATCAACTTCTGTATTTTGTCTCAATTTCAACAGGTGAAGATGATGACGTGGTAACATACTTTACTTCTATTTACAGCAGTCATAGCAAATGGAAAATACAGTGAAGATTACTGTTGATCAACTACATGTATAAATCAATGCTTCCGAGTGTAGTTACTTAAGAGACTTATTGATCAACTGAATATATCTGTAAATGCTCTCTTAGTTACATAGAGATTAATTGTCTTTCAATGAAACTTGAACTAATGTCAGAGACCTGAACACGCAACCAGCTTAAATACCACATCTCCGCAATCAGAACTACTTTTTGATACGACCTTAGAACTACTCCTCGCATGCTTTTAGAATTACCCTTCTTATGATCTCAGAACTATGCTTCATTGAACATCAGAACTACCTTTCATAAAATATCAGAACTACCCTTCATACGACCTCAAAACTATCCTTCACACAACCTTAGAACAACCCTCCATACAACCTCAGAACCGTCCTTCATACAACCTCAGAAATACTCTTCATACGATCTCAAAAACCAACATTCATACAACCTCAGAACTACTTACATAACTTCAGAACTACCTAGCAAACAACCTCAGAGCTCTCCTTCATATGACTACAGCATCACGTCCTCAGAACTGCTACCATAACTTCAGAATTGCTCTTCATGCGACCATAGAACTCTCTTCAAACAACCTCAGAACTCCTTCCTTCACACATTCTCAGACCTCTCCTCCAAACAACCTCAGAACTACCCTTTTGCTCGACCTCTGAATCACCATCACCACCAAATCTCTACCATCCCACTACCACCACCACAACCACCACCACTAATCACCGTGGCAATAACCAAGACTTGGATAATCACTGAAGACAATTTACGAGCGAAATTAGCCACATCAGAGTGCACCAGCTTACATAAAGCAGGTTAAAGGGTTGTGTTCCGCATGGCTGAGAGTCTTAATGTAACCAGGGCACAGAGAATTCATTTTGGCATGTATTGCTTACTGCATTTTCAGATTATTATAAAACGACTGAGATCATTATTGAAGTAGCATAAAAAAAACCTCCCTCATCCAAAAAAAATGCAAAGGTGTTATCACTGTGTTCGGTAAAATGGAGTCGTCTAATTGGCAATGAAAAAGAGAGACTATGGTTGGTTCTGATACTGCCAACATGAGCTGACATTTCTTAACAGGTGACCACGAGTGAGGAAGAATTAATGGGGTTAATAAATGAATGTTTCTTGGATCAACTACTTCATAACGCAACGCGAGGTAACAACATTCTAGATCTAATCCTTGCCACAGACTTGGACCTAATTAGTTTTTGTGAGGTCAGTGAAGAATTATGTTACAGTGAGCACACCATCAAAAGATTTACTTTAAGGTTTACTTTAAATTTCCCTTTTAACTCTTAAGAAAAATAACATGACTACAAGTACTAGATAAGTAAATGTTGATAAAATGTATCAAAGGTATTAATGATGTAAAGTGGGGCAAACTTTTAGACACTGATGTAGAGCTGCCTTAATGTGGTGTTGAAAAAAAGACATGGTGTAACTTTGGAAATGAAATAGATTTTGAGATAAATGATGTACCTGGGAAGATAACGAGAGACATTGAGAAAAAAAAATGCCAGAAAAGGCTGAGTGACTGAAGGAATAAAACATTTGAGAAGACGCGAACGAAATGCGTCTCAGAAACGTAAAGTAAGTGGTAATCCATAGAATCATGGACTGTATATAAGATAGCATAATGCACTATATATAAGATAGCATAATGCACTATATATAAGATAGGATCATGCACTGTATATAAAATAGGATCATGTACTGTATTTAAGATAGGATCATGCACTGTATATAAGATAGGATCATGTACTGTATATGTTTTATAATCAGGCACTGTATCTAAGATAAGATCATGGACTGTATATAATATAGGGGTCATGTACTACAGTATATATTGACCTAGGTAGCTGGGTGTGTATTGAACAACTTTTTATGTTTTTGTGTTTTGTCAGTTCTCACAAAATGATTTGGTTAATGCTAGCATAAGCTTTAAAATTGCCTGGGGACAAATTAAAGTTCTTAGTATTAGCAATTAAGAGAGGTCCAATGACGTTGCGTGTGACATAATCAGCAGAGGGGTATAGAATAACGAGATTTTCAAGATCTATGGGGTGATCATTTTCATGACAATGTTTAGCGATCGCATTTTTGTGGTCATCTCTGCGTACTGCATGACGGTGCCAATAACACCTCTCCGTTACAGTTTTACCTGTCTGGCCTATATAAATATAATTACATGCCTTGCATTTGACGGCGTAAACACTTCCAGTTGTTCCATGATTTGGCTTACTGTTCAGTAAGGTCTTACTGATGGTGTTATTGTACTGGAGAGCAGCATTACAAGCACTGTTTTTTAGAACATGTCCAAGATTAGCTAAGTTGGGAGAATAGGGCAACACTAAACATTTAGACTCATCCTTATTTGTCACATTTTTGTTACAAGAAGCATAAAATGTCTTCCTAGCTTTCCAGTAAGCTCTATTCACGAACCAATTGGGATAATATAACTGCTAAAAAATACGTCTTAGTAGACTACATTCATCTACCAGGTCTATGGGATCACATTTCCATAGTGCTCTTAGAAAGACAGACATAACTAGACATTTTTTACAAGAATAATATACTGAGAAATAATGAATATAACTCTCAGAGTTGGTAGGCTTCCTGTAGATTTTAAAGGACAAATGATCAGAATCTCTATTCACCAAGGGCAGTTTGCCTTCATTTTCTCATTCCATCTTGAATGCTCATTTTAGATCCTGTTCAAAAACGGTCCTTCACATAATCTAGAAATCAATTTCCATTATTCAAACAGATATAATAAACGTTGCTCTCTCTCTCTCTCTCTCTCTCTCTCTCTCTCTCTCTCTCTCTCTCTCTCTCTCTCTCTCTCTCTCTCTCTCTCTCTGGGGCTAAATTATTCCAGTGTATCATTAATTCATAGTGGCCTCACTAATTATGCATTTTTCATTTTTCATGTTTTTCTTTTTTTTTTCCCTTGGCTTCCGGAGCGTTCAGTGTGCTCCGGCAATAACATGAGTTGGAGAGGTGTTCGCTGATCGTCCTGGTAAGGGAATCTTCGTGGGCAGAAATAAATGTGAGTATAAAAATGTCTCAAGTAAAACAGAATTGATACTGGGGGAAAAAAGTGATATATTTGATTATAATCTAAGTAGGACTTCACTTTCCCGACCGGGATGAAAGTGACCAATGTATTCTACATGAATGGACACAGTCCTCATCTTCATACCACGTTAGAAGTACGAGGGGACTGTGATGTGAGTATATGAATATTCTCACTCACTCATCACCACTACTACTGCTACTTACACTACTACTACTACTACTACTACTACTACTACTCTACTACTACTACTATTGCTACTACTACAACTGGTACTACTGCTATTACTACTACTACTACTACTACTACTACTACTACTACTACTACTACTACTGCTGCTGCTGCCACTACTACTACTACCACTACTACTTCTACTACTACTACTACCACTACTACTACTACTCTTACTACTACTACTCTTACTACTACTACTACTACTAATAATAATAATAATAATAATAATAATAATAATAATAATAATAATAATAATTCTAATACTACTACTACTACTGCTACCACTACTGCTACTACTACTACATGGTGAAGGTAAGTTACCTTTACGAGCCTGGAAGGAATTACTTCTGTATTTTCCATGTCCAATATGATCATGAAAACAAGTTGGATTATACGCTAGTACGTATGTAATTATAACATCTGTAGACTTCACTAAAAGAAACCAAATTTTTCAGTGCTTTCTTTTTGTTCCTCTGATAACCGAAGTTTACTCTCTGTTTATTCCACTTCCACCCCGTCAATACATCACCAGAGCAACCCATGCCACCAGCCCTACATCAACCTCTCCTCGTCAGCTTGCCACGTAAACCTCTCTCTCTCTCTCTCTCTCTCTCTCTCTCTCTCTCTCTCTCTCTCTCTCTCTCTCTCTCTCTCTCTCTCTCTCTCTCTCTCTCTCTCTCTCTCTCTCTCTCTCTCTCTCTCTCTCTCTCTCAGAGCCGCCACTGTGATGGAACAGAGACTTATCTAAGTCTTCATCTGTTCCTATGGTGTATGCGTGTGTGTGTGTGTGTGTGTGTGTGTGTGTGTGTGTGTGTGTGTGTGTGTGTGTGTGTGTGAGTGTGAGTGTATTTGGACAACAGTTGCTTATGAGGGGGGTGAGGTGTTAGGGGATGTTCACCTTCCCCTTCTTCAAACTCTCCCTCCTCCCTCTTCCTCCTTCGTCCACTCACCTCATCAGTTCGACCTTCACAATATGCACCAGAACCATTCACTAACACCACCACACACCCTCCCTTTCTCTTCCTCCTCTCCATTGTCCAAAAAAAAAATCTCCCTCATTCTTCCATTTCCACCTTCAGTCCTTCCCTCTACCCCAGTCTTCTCCCTCCCTCCTTTCTAGAAACACACATACACACACACACACACACACACACACACACACATGTACGCACACACTCCAACAATAATATCCATATCTGTTCTTAGCACCCCAACGGAGCAACTACCAATTAGGTGATTAATCCCCGCCGCTGTTCAATGGCACTGTCACTCATCCCTCCTGCTATTAACGGCACCTCGGCTTACTCCCTCCCTCCCTGCCACACACCTCTCCCCCTGTAACCCCCGGATAAAGGCATTGTCTCCCCCCCTACCCTGTACTGTAATCCTCTCTGATCAATCACCTCTTGGCGTTCTCTTGGGCCGCGAGAGTGTGAGAGGGGAGAGGGTCGGGGGGAAACAATGAGAAGAGAGAGAGAGAGAGAGAGAGAGAGAGAGAGAGAGAGAGAGAGAGAGAGAGAGAGAGAGAGAGAGGAGATCAGCTTTTACTCAGACTTAACACATGTTCTTTTCCTAGGTCCTTCCTTGCCTGGTCGTCACTCAACCTCAGTTCAGTCTTCGTTCAGCCTTAGCTCAGTGTTTGCTCAGTCTTGGATCAGTTTAATCAGAGTCATTGGTCAGTCTTAGTTTAGTCTTTGCTCTCACTTGTTGTTGTTCTGTCCCAGCTCAGAGTCTCAGTTCAGTTTTCGATAGTCTTAACTCAGTCTCTGCTCCTTTTGGCTCAGTCTGAGCTTAGCTTTTGTTCAATCTTATCCCAATCTTCGCTCAGTTCCAGCTCAGTCTTATCCCAATCTTTGCTCAGTTCCAGCTCAGTCTGATCCCAATCTTTGCTCAGTAATAGCTCATTCTTAGCTCAGATCAGCAGGACCAAACTTCAGTCAACTGAGGATATAATCACCCTCAATTGCCCTCAGCAACAATTCTCTTCTTACCAAGACAGTATAATCAAGTGTTTGCAACCCATGTGAAAAACAGATGTGTGCTATCCTACTCTCACAGGATCCGAGACTTTGTATGACTCCTCATAAAGGATACTATAAGGCAAAAGATGTTTGTGAAAAGACAACACTCAGTCTCCATTTATTTCCTTTATAATGCTAAAGACATGACAAAACCTACCTACAGTACTAGAGTGCAGTCTAAACAGGAATGAATCAACACTGAGTCTTGAGAGAAAGTTACTTTCGCCTCTTTCCTTACACCTCTAAGCCTTGGAACTCTTTGCCCTTTTCATGTTTCTCCCAACAGATGTAATCTGTCCCTTTGCACATCTCACAAAGCTGTTAGATTATCTTTCCTCTTTTCTCCTTAGTATAGTTCTTTAACTCTTTTTCAGGTAAATAAGTAAGAGAAAACATACTCACAGCATCACCTTCTAAACATCATCTTATCGCAGGTTATCTCACTCCAACAGCTGAGCCAGCAGGAGGAGCTTCCTGACGGAGCCGAAGAAGGAAAACACCTCTCTGTTCCCTCGAGCGACGCTTGATGTCTGACGCATCTGTCGACGGCCGAGCAATGCGACCGTAAGGACGGCGGACGAAAAAAAAGAGGGGCTTGGCGCGGACAATCGCGATGCCTTGAGACGCGACGGAGGTAAAAGGGGAAGTCGACAGTGCTAAGTCCAGGTCAAACTTAATATCTGTGACTTGGGGACTTAAGGAGTGGCGGGAGTAAGAGGCAGATGGTAGAGGAGACGAGTAGATGAGAGGGGTGGTGAGGGAAGACTGGGGGAAGTGGGAGAATCAGGAACTGAAGGAAGTGGGGAGAAAGAAGAGGTGGTGGAGATAGAAGAGGTGGTAGAGGGAAAATAACAAACGATAGGGATGGTGTATAGGTAAGGAGAGTGGTGTTTGGAGGCGAGGAGTGATGAGGTGATGATGAGATGATGATGAGTTGGTGATGAGTTGGCGATTAGTTGGTGTTTAGTTGGTGATGAGTTGGTGATGAGTTGGTGATGAGATGATGAAGAGATGGTGATGAAATGGTGATGAGAGGCAGAATAGAGGTGGCGGCTGAGGTGTGAGAGGGAAAAAGGGGAAAAGGAACAGGGACAAGGAGGGTGATGATGATGAGAGGGAGCGAGGAGAGGACTGGGAGAGCGTGAGAAAGGTGGAGGAAGCGGACGGAGTGAGAGTGGAAAGAACGCGTCGTAGTGAGAGTGTAGTGAGGAAGTTACGTGATGAGTGGCGTCAAGGGAAGAGGATTATAAAGGGAGAAGGATAGGCGAAGGGCGTCTGCTTGAACGGAGGAGGAAAAAGAGGAGAGAGAGAGAGAGAGAGAGAGAGAGAGAGAGAGAGAGAGAGAGAGAGAGAGAGAGAGAGAGAGAGAGAGAGAGAGAGAGAGAGAGAGAGAGAGAGAGAGCATGGTGATGGGAACAACACTGGAGGAAGTAAGGCGAAACAGAGCGTACATAATCGAGACACACAAGGACTCATCACAAGGGGATACAGACAATGGCAATGTGTCCGAAGAAACAGGATAAAATAAATCTGTTGTATCCAGCAAAGAGCAATGTGTCCGAAGAAACAGGCTGAAATAAATCTGTTGTATCCAGCAAAGAGCAATGTGTCCGAAGAAACAGGATAAAATAAATCTGTGGTATCCAGCAAAGAGTATTGTATCCTTAGAAATACTATAGAATAGATCTGCTGTATCCTGCAAACAATAATGAGTCCTAAGAAATACGGTGAAATAGATGTCCCATAATCAATTATGACTCGTAGATAATATTTGGTGAGAGAGATTGGTTATCTCGAAAAAATACCTATTTGTTCCGTAGCTCAGATATCAGAAGGCATTGTTTCCACTGTTTATCACACTGTTCTATGAGTTTCTGATATCGTTTCTGATATCACAAAACACTCTCGAGTGGATCCAGTCGTCTTTTGCTGTTTGAATTCTTTTGCATTTCTTTGCAAACATATGAACAGACGATTAAGCAATATATACTTGACAGATCAATACATTCGACTACAGAAAGGGTAAGAGAGATGTGTGGTAATAAAAAGAGTGTAGTTGAGAGAGCAGAAGAGGGTGTATTGAAATGGTTTGGGCACATGGAGAGAATGAGTGAGGAAAGATTGACCAAGAGGATATATGTGTCAGAGGTGAAGGGAATAAGGAGAAGTGGGAGACCAAATTGGAGGTGGAAGGAAAAATATTTCCAGACGGTCTGATGGATCACTGAATACCATTCCTCCGTCCCGGATGATGAGTTAGATTACTCACGCCTACATAAGAGTAACTAACCCTTTTCTCATGTTCAGTGACTAAGCAGTGACCTAGATCTATGTATGTGCATGCTGCTCTCCATCATTAGAATTACAGAGGTTAGGTTAGGTTGCCGCTTCAGTCAAGATTGTCCCTGTGGGCATAACTGGAGAGATGATAGGTAAATGATTAGCATATCACTGTAAATAAGACACTGCGAGGTAAATGTACACATTAGACGTGATCACGGCGTACCACGTCTTGCCCACTGGCTGCAAATAGAGAGATTATGAAATACGGGAGTGATGGAACATCTTGTGAGGCTAATGGTGATCTGTGGGGAGTTGTGGAGTAGCTGTGGGTGGTGTGGGGGGCGTTTGGAGTAGCTATGGGTGGTGCCAGGGCGTGTTGAGTAGCTGTGGGGTGTGTGGAATACTTGTGAGTGGTACGGGGGCACATGAAGTAGCGGCGTAAGGGTAGATGAATTAGTTACGGATGGTGTGGGAGAGTGTGGAGTAGCTATAGTAGTGTGGGGGCGACTGGAGTACCTGTGGGTAAAGTAGAGGAAGTAGCTGTGGGTGATAAGGAGGCGTGGAAAGGATACGTGTGGAATAGCTGTGGGTTGTGTGGGGTTGTGTGGGGTGGAGAGTCGTCTTGTGTGGCTGTGGGTTGTGTGGGGTGGAGAGTCGCCTGGTGTGGCTGTGGGTTGTGTGGAGTGGAGAGTCGTCTTGTGTGGCTGTGGGTTGTGTTGGAAGGTTGTCTTGTGTGTGGGGGAGACAGGCATTGTCTTTTCTGAGATAAATGAGGGGACTGGATGATCTGTGTGTAACGAAGACTCCTGTACAAATGTATACATAAACAAATGAACATTCACGCACATATGGAGCATAGACACTCATATGTACACACACACACACACACACACACACACACACACACACACACACACTACACACACGTACAAATGCCTAAAACACGAACGTGCACACAAACACACATAAATACATACACACATTCACAAACACGCATGAATGTCCACTTTTACCACTACTAATTCTACTAATCCTATTACTGCCACCACGACAACTACTATTACTACTATTACTACAACTAATACTAATACTAATACTACTAATATTACTACTACAGCACTATACTCATGGTCAATGCAGCTGCCAGTACTCTACCACCATCACACACAACACCGTCAGCTACCACACCATTGGTCTGGCCACAGCTCAATAGCTCATATAATATTGACTATCCTAATCCTCTCTTCCCATCGTGTACACTGACCAGAAAACGAAGTCTTCAACAACCACATAAACATGTAATAATTACCAATCATCAAACGTATTTCTAACTAATTAAATGGTTTGTTATTTTGTTTTTGTGCTATTACCAGAATCATCTTTGATATATTTCCTTTTTCCCTCAGGACAGAAGAGCGTTACGCTTGGCTGGGCTGTCATTGGCTGATTGATCATGGGACAACTCCCGGCTGTAGCCAATGAGGCGCTGGGGAAACGTGTGACGTCACCTGCCTATCTGGATTCTCTCCTCCTACATCCAGAACTTTGCCACGAACGAAGAAACACAGCAACGAATAATATTCTCTCATTCGTTTCCCCCAACACGTCACTGCTTATAATGATTCTGATTACTGTATTGGAAAAGATTACACGATTTGAAGAATAAAAGATACAAAGCAGAGGTCAGAGATTATTGGGCTTAGCATATTAAATTTTTTTCAATTGATGATTTATCTCTTTTTTTTTTTTTTACGTGTAGTTTCATACAATTTATGCAAACACAAGTAAATATGTCAATTGGAAGACAAACATGTTTCAAACCAGTGCCAATACGTGGATAGATAACATACAGGAGCAAATATTATGTATTAAGCATGCAAACAACACACTAGGGAGAGAGAGAGAGAGAGAGAGAGAGAGAGAGAGAGAGAGAGAGAGAGAGAGAGAGAGAGAGAGAGAGAGAGAAACATCAAATCATCATGTCACATCATGACATTATAACTATACATCAGAACATACGTGAAACTATCATCATAATCTGTAAACATATTAGTATATCAAGACAGTATGTCAATATATTAGAGTAATATATCAATATATCAACACATTAAAGCACTATATCAGTATACCGCGACAGTATATTGAAATACCAAAGACAATGTACCGATGAATGAAAGCAATCTGTATACAGACATGCATCGTACCCGACCAGGCCATTTAAGTCTGTGGACTTTTAAAAGGAATTTTACATTTCTATTTGTATTTCTAACGACAATGGGGATAACTCAGTAAAGCCTACGATTATATTATATAGTAAGCTATGAAATAACTTATATCATCCCAAATGTTTTTTGAACAAAGCTTACTGGAAAACTAGGAAGACATTTTATGCTTCTTGTAACAAAAATGTGACAAATAAAGATAAATCTAAATGTTTAACGTTGCCCTATTCTCCCAACTTAGCTAATCTAAGACATGTTCTAAAAAAACAGTGCTTGTAATGTTGCTTTCCAGTACAATAACACCATTAGTAAGACCTTAATGAATAGTAGGCCAAATCATGGAACAATTGGAAGTGTTAAACTCCGTCAAATGCAAGGCATGTAAATATATTCATATAGGCCTGACAGGTAAAACTGTAACGGAGAGGTGTTATTGGCACCGTCATGCAGTACGCAGGGATGACCACAAAAATGCGATCGCTAAACATTGTCATGAAAATGATCACCCCATAGATCTTGAAAATCCCGTTATTCTATACCCCTCTGCTGATTATGTCACACGCAACGTCATTGAATCTGGCTTAATTGCTGATACTAAGAACTTTACTTTGTCCCCAGGCAAATTCAAAGCCCGTCCTAGCATTAACCAAATCATTATGAGAGAATTGACAAAACACGAAAACATAAAAAAAGTTGTTCAAGACACACCCAGCTACCCAGGTCAACCCCCGCCACGTGACCACCCTTAATCACTCTCCCTTACAACGGTTACTGCCAGACAAAGCGGGCAGTGGTTGGTCTGTACTGATTGGTGTTGGACGGCGGGACTCAAGTGTGATGTTGGGATCTAAATAACTTTGTTATGTATAAGCACCTGATGAGGTAGCATGTTTACCAAATGGCGTCCTAGCTTCGTTTCTTCGATGTATATCAACTGGCTTATATTTCTCTCTTGTGCTTCCCCTGATGATGTGATTATTACACGAAAGTGCACTTGGGAACTTATCGTGTTTCATTCCCCCGTGGACTCATAGAAATATATGTGTGTGTGTGTGTGTGTGTGTGTGTGTGGAGAGAGAGAGAGAGAGAGAGAGAGAGAGAGAGAGAGAGAGAGAGAGAGAGAGAGAGAGAGAGAGAGAGGTGGACATCTTACTCGTGGATCGCCAGTGAGCTAAAAGCTGCAGCTGAGGACCCCTATTCCCATAACCTGTAGGTCCAGGTTGGGTATGGCAGTGGCAGCTTAGAAAAGACAACATTATGGTCTTCAGTGGCCCAGGAGTACGCTGTCTGCTTACCATGCTCGGTGGCCTGGGTTCAACTCTCGAGTGCGCAGTGGTAAAATTTTTATGTATGTATGTATATATATATATGCACCATCAATACCTGAAATTGTATCCTGCTATAGTTCATGATATCTATTTGAGTGGATAATTGCCATATGTTTGACCCTGATATAATGTAGTGCTGAGCAAATTGTTATTGTATGTATCAGAGTAAGTTTATCAAAGTTTGGAAAGAATTGAATTGTATTTAGATAACAAAAGTCATATTCTACACTTTGAGACCCTGAATACCTCACACCCATCGAAAACAGTACTAAATCCGGGTAGAGTAGTATTAGGCTCTCATTAAGGAGATGAATGGTGATGAGTTTCGTTTTAGTACTTATGAAAGGCTTTTCCCCTAATACAAAATGCCAATATACGTCTATGGCAGCTAATCTATTGCTGATTTATTTTCATCTCGATAATTAAAATGTCAGAAGCAAAGCGGTTAGAAAGATTTCTTCATCAGCAGCTGCTGATAGGCTTGTAATTGAAGATATAATGGTGTGTGTGTGAGTGTGTGTGTCCAACTTTATATGCCTCTATACATATCTACATATATCTCTATATACACATGCCCTGCCAATGAATATTGATCTCTGAAAATATACGTGTGATTCACTCTTCTTAAGTACATAAGTATCGCCCATAACACTCTCTCTCTCTCTCTCTCTCTCTCTCTCTCTCTCTCTCTCTCTCTCTCTCTCTCTCTCTCTCTCTCTCTCTCTCTCTCTCTCTCTCTCTCTCTCTCATACATACGCCTATTCCAGTAGCCGACAGCCTAGCTCTCCCATATACGGCAGACAAACACCTTTTAATTACCCAGGACGGTTCGTGTAAGGGTTGGCGAAGGGGCATACCCCTAGCGCCCTTGCTTGGATCAGCTCGCCAGCAAGCCCATGTGATGTAGAGGTTGCGTCGGTAAATCAGATACGAAGCCGTGAGTTCAAGGATCTCGCAAAATGTGGGATGATCTTTATGTATGTGCAGTATGTGTATCTGTACGACATATTAGTCTCCACCGCTGTTTCGTGAAGGGAGGTGACGTCGAGAACATAGGAGTAATGGCTTTATTTGCTCATATCATCATGGCTTTCATATTTGCTATCGTTCAGCATTTCTAAATTTTTCCGTTCATCTCTCTGTCTCTATCATTCATCCCCTTTTCTTATATACATCATAAAAGTACATCTTTACATTCTATTTTTTTATAATTATCTTGATTTTTTTTTTTCATGTTATGTTCTCTGGTTGTTCTATCCTTACATCAATGTTATTGTCCACATCATCAGTCTGGTCTGGATATTGGAAGGCTGTGAACGGATCGCCCCTTACTCCTCTCTCTTCCATGGTGGGTAAGTTTAAAGCTTCTAGCATTTCCCGGTAGATCCGCTCTCTTAATTATAGTACCATCTTTGTTACCCTCTTTTGCATCTTCTCTATTAGCTCTTTGTGCTTCTTCAGGAGCGCTGACCAAACTTGAGAAGCATATTCTAGTTTTGGCCTGATCTATTGTTACCCTCTTTTGCATCTTCTCTATTAGCTCTTTGTGCTTCTTCAGGAGCGCTGACCAAACTTGAGAAGCATATTCTAGTTTTGGCCTGATCTATACGATACTTTCTTATCCACGTATTTGAACGTTGTAATAATATCAGCCACAAAACAGTTTGCCTAATTTGGAACTCCAGCGAAAGTTTAGAGACGATGTCAACTCCCAAGTTCCCTCTCGTATATATATTTCTGAAGCGTGTTTCCTACTAGAAACTTATCATATGAAGGTTCTGTGTCCCAACCTTCGCATCTTTATCATATTCGCTCGGGTTGAATGTCACGAGAGCAACATTACAGTCAGCTTAGATCCCACTCTAAGATGATGCGATCCTCTCCTCACTTTTCACTACCTTTATGACCTGTGCATCATCTGCAAACATATTCAGGTTGGTGTCCGTGCTCTGTGGCAAGTCAGTCACATAAATCGAGTGATGGCCACAGAATAGAGCCTTGTGGCACGCCGAGGGTGATCTTAACATCTGCAACAATCAGACTTGTCATCCAGTTGTATTAACTTAGGGGCTCCTTCACCCTCCACTCCTCTTCCGCCTCCCACACAAACACATCTGTACATACTACGCCAGCTTGAAATAAGGAGTTCCCTCCTCGAAAATCTTTTGTGTGTATGAGAGTGTGAGTGAGCCACTTCCAGATGCCATCACTTCCCCTTGAGTACACACTTCAGCATGTGTACCCACCACCACCACTGCTGCTAGGTTCATGTGGCTACGTATATCGAGAGGACATAAATCTGTTTATCTCCCGTTGTCCACGTTCCCGCACGTGCAGGCAGGGAAGCACGTCAGCATTTAGCCGCTGCAGTAAAGTGACTTTCCAGATGGGAGAAATGATGAAAAAAAAAAAGGGGGAAAAAGAAGAAAGAATTATCTACTTCCCAAGGACATGTCGGCGAAGCTGTGCCGGGGCTAATGAGGCGACGTAGCGATGATAGAAAAAAATTAGGGAGGGGGGAAGTAAAAATGGGACACAATGTGTGCCTAAGAACTAGTATATTGAGATTATGTGAAGCCTTACGCACGCTGACAGACTTGAGGTCAAACTTCTCCATCTACATAATCATCCTCGCTAAGCAAGACGGAACAGCCCTAGCGCACGACGCGCTTCTGACCTCGTCATTAGGGATGAGGTCAGTAGCCAAAGACCCAAGGCTTGTCGGGGGGGAGTACACTGGGACACACAGATAACAGAAGACTCGGTGGTGTAAAGAGATTGTGGTCTGCTTGAGGACATGGACATGATCCAGGAATTTTAATCTGTACATGTGGACGGAAACTGTTAGAGCACATGGCTTCTTGACACCCATCCGCCCACCGCTCCCTCCGGCTCACCAGCCGATAAGGCAATAACCATTAAGGCACACCAGCTAACACAGAGTACAATGATATAGGAATTTGGACGGTAAAGAATGGATAATACAGCCTCATTTAATGTCTGCCGCGGAATGCCTCGGAAAGCATAATCTGTTAAGAATAATGTTGACATGTATGATGATAGATATCAGTGATATATTTCTTAGTCGTGATTTCAGTATATTGATGATCTATTGTGCTCAGGGATCGTGCCTTCGTACTCAGTGATAATACTGCTGTACTCAAGGGTCGTACTGTCGTACTCAGTGTTAATGATACTCTCGTATTCAAAGGACTACACCATCGTACTCAAGGGTAATAATACTACCATATTCAGAGAGTCATACCATCGTACTCAAGGGTAATGAGACTAATGCATTCAAACGGCCATACAATCATACTTAAGGGCACGAATACCCCTGTACTCAAAAGGCCAAACAATCATACTTAAGGGTTATAATACTACAGTATTGAAAGCCATACAATCATACTTAAGGGTTATAATACTACAGTATTGAAAGCCATGCAATCATACTTAAGGGTTATAATACTACAGTATTGAAAGCTTTACAATCATACTTAAGGACACAAATACTCCCGTACTCAAAAGGCCAAACAATCATATTTAAGGGTGATGATACTACAGTATTGAAAGGGTCTACAGTCATACTCAAGTTTAACGAAACTCTGGAGGTTAAAACACATCATGTAAACAGAGATGGTCCCTCCTCGCAGACTAACTCACCCTGCGGGACGCCACCTCCCCGCGTTGCCACGGTATCGCACACACCCCAGACACATTGCTTGAAAGCTCAGCAAGACACAAAGGCCCGGAGAATCTTCCCATAGCCTTTAGAAAAGGCCATCTGTTCTCTCCGGAGACCTACGCCGACCCTCCTCGACCCAGGAGAATGAGAGACAATGTGTCTGAGTCCTCATCCACCTTCGCCTACAGCTACATCCGTGAGGAAAAATGATGAGTTCCTCCTCATTTTCATTCATCACCAAATGAATATCCTGGAAGCAGTCGGAGCTTTCCTGGCACTGAATTATACATCATGTGAAGTGATATCTCTCTCTCTCTCTCTCTCTCTCTCTCTCTCTCTCTCTCTCTCTCTCTCTCTCTCTCTCTCTCTCTCTCTCTCTCTCTCTCTCTCTCTGTTTCCATCCAGCGTTGCCATGTCCTCCTCGACGATAGACAACCCCCCCCCCCTCTCTCCCGTTGGCAAAGGTGAGACGTTGCCACATCTCCCTTGGAGCAGTGAGCAGGGGGTGGCCCTCACCCTTGGCGATCGTCCTTAGGGACAACACAATACGCTGGCGCACAATAACCAAAGACTACTGTATGGGTTTCTTGTCCTTACCGCCTCCATGGTTACGTGTGATTAATGATAGTTGGCGAGGGAGGCCTAGGGTTGGATTGGCCCCGCGTGAGAAAGAGAAAGAGGTTGGAGTGGGGCCCTGTGTGCATGAGGGAGGGTGGGGGGGAGCACATACATTTTTGTCACGAACGGAAGACGATGAGCAGTGGCGCCAAGATGAATAGCTAGGGATATATTTCTCAGCTTCTATACCGCCGTCATCATTATCACTATCATCATCATCATTATCATCATCATCGTCATCATCATCATCATTGTCATCATTTTCTTTATCATTCTCATCTGCGAGTATTATTATCATCATAATCACAATTATGATCATCATCATCATCATCATCATCATCATCATCGTCGCTATCAACATCATCATCACTATCATCATCACTATCAAGAACATCATCACTATCATCATCACTATCAAGACCATCATCATTATCAACATCACTATCCAGAACATCATCACTATCAACTACATCATCACTATCATCATATCACTATCATCAACATCATCACTATCAACATCATCACTATCATCATCACTATCAACAACATCATCACTATCATCATCACTATCAACATCATCACTATCATCACTATCATCATCATTATTCGATGCTCTTAGTTGTTTCTTATGAATCTCTTTCCCTCCACGTGGACATCAATTCCTGAGTCATTTGATTAATTGAGGGTTTTTCCATGATAGCTTCATCATTAATCATCAGGTACAGCGTTCGAATGCACATAAAGATATGAAGGGAAAAAAAAGAATGACGGTCAAAGGAGATGAGAGAGAGAGAGAGAGAGAGAGAGAGAGAGAGAGAGAGAGAGAGAGAGAGAGAGAGAGAGAGAGAAGGGTTCGTACAACAGGTACGGCGATCCATCTGTTTATTGTCAACTGGGAGGGGGGCCTTCACAGGCCTATAACAAATTTGCATAGAATTCGGCAGAAGCTCTGAATAAAAGGGCATGTTATAAGTCAGGAGGAGAGGAAGGAAAGGGGGGTGGGGTTAGGAGGAGGGGCGATGGTGGGTGCTAGATCAGTGATATGGTACGTTAGAGGGGGGGGGCTGTCATGAGCCGAGAGAGAGAGAGAGAGAGAGAGAGAGAGAGAGAGAGAGAGAGAGAGAGAGAGAGAGAGAAGAGAGAGAGAGAGAGAGAGAGAGAGAGAGAGAGAGAGAGAGAGAGAGAGAGAGAGAGAATGAGAGAGAGAGAGAAAGCGGGGCCTATGTGATAACCCATAATGAGGGACATAATGTTAAGGAAAAAAAAAGAATATATATATATATATATATATATATATATATATATATATATATATATATATATATATATATATATATATATATATATATATATATATATCATCCCTGGGGATAGGGGAGAAAGAATACTTCCCACGTATTCCCTGTGTGTCGTAGAAGGCGACTAAAAGGGAAGGGAGCGGGGGGCTGGAAATCCTCCCCTCTCAGTTTTTTTTAATTTTCCAAAAGAAGGAACAGAGAAGGGGGCTAGGTGAGGATATTCCCTCAAAGGTCCAGTCCTCTGTTCTTAACGCTACCTTGCTAACGTGGGAAATGGCGAATAGTATAAATAGAAAAAAAAAAAAAAAAAATATATATATATATATATATATATATATATATATATATATATATATATATATATATATATATATATATATATATATATATCAATTAGTTCCACTGACCTGACTCAAAGTTAGGATATCAAAACCTAGACTCAAAAATAATGATGCTTAGCATTTAGAATTATGACACGAATGACTTATAACTCAGAATTATTGTACTAAGGATGACTTACATGAGTCTTATGGTAATCATGACTTAAAGTAAAGATTATAACTTGACACCTCAACATTGTGAGACACACCGTCATGTTCAATAAGGGTCATTTCTCATCACACCAGAGGGGCTAATACAGTACTGATTTCTGTGTGATTAAGATTGTTAATAGATTCTTCCATTCGAGAATTTCCACCTTGGGTTAATTCGCACACCTCTCTCTCTCTCTCTCTCTCTCTCTCTCTCTCTCTCTCTCTCTCTCTCTCTCTCTCTCTCTCTCTCTCTCTCTCTCTCTCTCTCTCTCTCTCTCTCTCTCTCTCTCTCTCTCTCTCTCTCTCTCTCCTTTCCATTATGTTCGTCTTTCCCCTCTCCTCCCCTTTCCTCACCCCCTTCCTTCCCTCTCCCACTTTCCCCTCTCCCTTCCCCCACACCCCACTAAGTAGGCGTCAGTGTGTCGTGAGGTGATCAGTCAGTATCCGTCAGCAGTGTAGACTGTTCCGTGGACCGCCCCGTGCCTCCTGTAATTACCGTCCCTTCTGTTGTCCAGGAGGGGAAACCCTGGAACGGGTCAGTGCCATTGCCCTGAACCCGAGTGTCACTCCCTCAAGATTTAGGGTCGTCGCAGACAAGCTGTCGTCTCGTAGGGTAGGTGGGTAAGGGGTACTTACGTGTCGGTCGTGCGGTGGTATCTATAGACAGAGATACTCCTTGTAGATGTCTTTTTCCTTAGCTATGTGTCGTATAATCAGTCGTCTGTATAGATAAAGATTTACCGTGCAACAATTGGAAGCGTTTATGCCGTCAAATGCAAGGCATGTAAAGATATTCATATGGGCCGATCAGGTAAAACTGTAACGGAGAGGTGTTATTGGCACCGTCATGCAGTACGCAGGGATGACCACAAAAATGCGATCGCTAAACATTGTCATGAAAATGATCACCCCATAGATCTTGAAAATCCCTTATTCTATACCCCTCTGCTGATTATGCCACACTCATCGTCATTGGATCTGTCTTAATTGTCCCCAGGCAATTTTAAAGCCCGTCCTAGCATTAACCAAATTATTATGAGAGAATTGACAAAACACGAAATAAAGAAAAAAAAGTTGTTCAAGACACACCCAGCTACCTAGGTCAACCCCCGCCACGTGACCACCCTTAATCACTCTCCCTTACAACGGTTACTGCCAGACAAAGCGGACAGTGGTTGGTCTGTACAGATTGGTGTTGGACGGCGGGACTCAAGTGTGATGTTGGGATTTAAATAACTTTGTTAAGTACTGGCACCTGATGATGAGGTGGATTGTCTCCACGAAACATATTTCGCCACATGTATGGAAAAATTACATTTTAAATTATATTGTATGAACTACTGAAGTGCGATTTCACCTTCATACATATATGATAAGAGTGAGTGCTCAAATTACAGAGGTATAAGTTTGTTGAGTATTCCTGGTAAATTATATGGGAGGGTATTGATTGAGAGGGTGAAGGCATGTACAGAGCATCAGATTGGGGAAGAGCAGTGTGGTTTCAGAAGTGGTAGAGGATGTGTGGATCAGGTGTTTGCTTTGAAGAATGTATGTGAGAAATACTTAGAAAAGCAAATGGATTTGTATGTAGCATTTATGGATCTGGAGAAGGCATATGATAGAGTTGATAGAGATGCTCTGTGGAAGGTATTAAGAATATATGGTGTGGGAGGCAAGTTGTTAGAAGCAGTGAAAAGTTTTTATCGACGATGTAAGGCATGTGTACGTGTAGGAAGAGAGGAAAGTGATTGGTTCTCAGTGAATGTAGTTTTGCGGCAGGGGTGTGTGATGTCTCCATGGTTGTTTAATTTGTTTATGGATGGGGTTGTTAGGGAGGTAAATGCAAGAGTTTTGGAAAGAGGGGCAAGTATGAAGTCTGTTGGGGATGAGAGAGCTTGGGAAGTGAGTCAGTTGTTGTTCGCTGATGATACAGCGCTGGTGGCTGATTCATGTGAGAAACTGCAGAAGCTAGTGACTGAGTTTGGTATAGTGTGTGGAAGAAGAAAGTTAAGAGTAAATGTGAATAAGAGCAAGGTTATTAGGTACAGTAGGGTTGAGGGTCAAATCAATTGGGAGGTGAGTTTGAATGGAGAAAAACTGGAGGAAGTGAAGTGTTTTAGATATCTGGGAGTGGATCTGGCAGCGGATGGAACCATGGAAGCGGAAGTGGATCATAGGGTGGGGGAGGGGGCGAAAATTCTGGGGGCCTTGAAGAATGTGTGGAAGTCGAGAACATTATCTCGGAAAGCAAAAATGGGTATGTTTGAAGGAATAGTGGTTCCAACAATGTTGTATGGTTGCGAGGCGTGGGCTATGGATAGAGTTGTGCGCAGGAGGATGGATGTGCTGGAAATGAGATGTTTGAGGACAATGTGTGGTGTGAGGTGGTTTGATCGAGTGAGTAACGTAAGGGTAAGAGAGATGTGTGGAAATAAAAAGAGCGTGGTTGAGAGAGCAGAAGAGGGTGTTTTGAAGTGGTTTGGGCACATGGAGAGGATGAGTGAGGAAAGATTGACCAAGAGGATATATGTGTCGGAGGTGGAGGGAACAAGGAGAAGAGGGAGACCAAATTGGAGGTGGAAAGATGGAGTGAAAAAGATTTTGTGTGATCGGGGCCTGAACATGCAGGAGGGTGAAAGGAGGGCAAGGAATAGAGTGAATTGGAGCGATGTGGTATACCGGGGTTGACGTGCTGTCAGTGGATTGAATCAAGGCATGTGAAGCGTCTGCGGTAAGCTATGGAAAGCTGTGTAGGTATGTATATTTGCGTGTGTGGACGTATGTATATACATGTGTATGGGGGTGGGTTGGGCCATTTCTTTCGTCTGTTTCCTTGCGCTACCTCGCAAACGCGGGAGACAGCGACAAAGTATAATAAAAATATAATAATAATACATATATATATATATATACATATATATATATATATATATATATATATATATATATATATATATATATATATATATATATATATATATATATATATATATATATATATATATATATATATATATATATACTAAGATCTTCGATTTAAACTCTGAGATGAGAAATACCTTACCTTATGCACAACACAGAGAAATATTCATTGCAACGAGAAATTGGTCCTCCTCAGGTCTTGCATTCAATCCATAATTAAAATGAAGATGTCTACCTTTACGAGCTGTGGATATTAGAGTAATTAACGATGTACATCGCTAAGTACATGGAGATTATTCAGGTCAGTCTATTTCTTACGAATGGTCTACATTTATTTAGACTAATTACCCCCTTACCGTAATTGCATTAGGGGTTGATTACACTTTCATCCACAAGTAATATTAAGATTGTATATTCAACACATATAATGGAGCCACAAAAGTGATAATGATAATAATAAAACTTGCAATGAAAGGAAAAACCTGATCTGATATGTGTTTTTCTCGTGCACATATTTAATTAGAGTTGCTAAAGTACTTATGGATGTAATGACTTTCAACTAAAATGTATTACTTTAACGCATGGTCGCCTGAGACTTGTTGATGATAGTGCTACGAAACATAAAAATGAAATAGAAGAAAAAAATATTGTAAAAAGGCATTTATTTTTTCTTCAACAGTCATTACTTTATAACCAGATTAAAGACAGAACACTTAAGAGACGTAAGATATGGAGAGAGAGAGAAAGATCGAAGGATCAAGGGGAACAAATAGACATTTAGAAAGATAAGAGAATGTGTTAAAGAAGATGAAAACAGACAAAAGAAAAAATCTGCTTCACATTATATCATAAAATTCAAAGACTGGATTCTAAGGATGCACTATTTCCAGTAGCAGGGCAACGACAGACTCTTTTTGGAATGAAAGATACTTTACTGTGGTTACAGGGCGAGTGAAAAGTCATATTCGTCAAGGCTGGATCATCGTAGTCTGTTGACGAAAGAAAGTACAGCCTCGTCAAAGAACTTCATACTCCAAAAGTGTTCATATCTTCCCTGCTACTGGAAGCAGCGCAGCATTGGAGCTGCAAGGTTTTCTGGAAAAGGAGTCCAGGAGTAACATCAGGACCCCTCTTAAGAAATGGGTTCCTGGAACAATTCTAGATGTGTTCCCAAAGGCATGTAGGTAGACTCAGTAAGCAAATTACTTTTTTCGGATGGATCTGATCAATCTTTGTCTGAACACGATGACTACTGTTGCCTTAGAAGTGTTGGTAAGTGTGAATGCAAAACGTCTTTCTTAATGATCATATTAGTTTCTCTGTTTAGTAATTTCTTTGCGAATAGAAATAAATAAGATGCATCACAACTGTTTGAAATTAATACATTCGACATCGCGTGCTTTCTTTCATGCACTGAGAAATTCATTGGGAAAACAAGGCTACCAACGCGAGGCAATGTCCTGGGGCACTTGTCAAAGTACTTCCTCCTTTGTGTCACATTGTTCAACACACAAATGTGCAGTTATTCATCTTGTGTGTACGTAAACTTTGCCAAACCCAGGCATTATCCCCTTAATTCTTTTACATCTGAAGGTAGAGATAAACATGTTTTAATAAATGGGGAAAAATTTATAGACCGCAAGGCAGGACACCAAGAAGGACAATATACCTAATATAGAGCGTCTTAAAGAAATTCAGCATCTATTGTAAAGTGTTTATGAGGCTTTCTTGTCCTCAGCATCTAAAGACATACCCACCTGCAGACGATCACCCAAGGAACTACCACACCTCCAGTTGACATATGGCAAATCATCCATAAACAGCTGTTCATGACAGTTGCAAATATTCTCTTCGTTTTTTTTTCCCTTACTTTTTGCTATGAACTGAGGAATAACGCCTTCCCCGGTTCCTGATTAGCTACAATATACTTTGGCTGTTGATAGATAAGTGGATGATTATGTTCTTAAAGTGGAAAATGAGAGGTGTGTTGTTGAACTTTATTGTTGACTGGTGGTACACCTGGCTTGGCTGAGATGCCTTGTACTGATATCTGGTGTTTTAATTGAGATCCACACACTCTTCGTACCTGGTCATTAGCTGGTATCAAAAGCCAGGTGAAAAGTGTCACACACAGAGCCAAGTAATAGGAGAGGAGGACCTAAGGTGAGTAAATGAATACGAAAATGATTATAGATGTAAGAACGTATAGGGGACATTTTACCGGCATCATTGTGTCTTTTATTCATCAACAATTAACGACCATTTAACCAGAACCCAAATTATGTGTCGAAAATATAAATTACAACGATTCATTTGTTGTTTGTGACGTATGTTTCTCTTTATTCCTTTGCCTGCTCATTCGTAGGATCCTGGGGATGTGCTGAGATCTATTTCCCCCCACCGACTCGTCACCGAAGACAAATATGGGAGAAATATACACGGCGTATTTCATATGTCATCATTGATGTCCATAGTGTCGAGTGATGAGAATAATACGTTTCGGAAGATATTTTTTCAAATTGTGATATGTTGACCATTGAACAGACGGGGTGGTGTAGGGGGTTTTCTCACATGGTACCCCTATGACACTAATATTACCCCTTCCCTCATAGTACCTCATCTCCTCATAATCCTTCACATATACACCCTCTTAACTACCTTCATTAACACCAGGTGCTTGTACCCTCACCAATTTTAGATGGTTACCTCATGTTCAGTCGTCTCCTAGAGAGTTTGGTGCTCAAGCTCCTCATAGTCTAGTGGATTTACCTCATGTGGCCTCCCGTTGCCTCCTCATGTTGAACCCGATGCAACCTCCTTCCTCACCATTCAGGTATTTCCTCCTTTATTCCCCCTTCGCCACCAAGTAGCCTTCTAGCAATAAATCAACTGGACATCTCACCCGAAACCGACTCCTCCAAGTCCACCTGTATAGCAGCGACCAATTCCCTCCCTTGTCATTACGTCTAATTGAGTGCCCCCTCCCTCCCACGGCTCGTTTTCTTTGCCACGTGTCCCAGCCCAGCTGCGCCTGCGCGAGGATGTCCACACCTGCTTCTCATGTGTAATTAACACAATTAACGAGAGAGGCGTCCAGATTGCCTCTGCCAGAGCCGGTGTAGTTGGTGAAGGGACTAACGACATGATGGGGTCGTTAGTGAAAATTCGTTATAACTATATTTGTGGTAGTGAAATATTATTTTGTTATTAAGAATGATGAAGATGCAGATTTGTTGACAATCAACACACACACACACACACACACACACACACACACACACATATATATATATATATATATATATATATATATATATATATATATATATATATATATATATATATATATATATATATATATATTTGATGGTGAAATCGCTCTTCAGTAGGAGTTCATACAATTTTATTTAACACGTAATTTTTCTATACATGTCTATGAAGATTGTTGTTGAAATCAAGTGTGATGTTGTGATTTAAATAACTTTGTTAAGTACTGGCACCTGATGATGAGGTGGACTGTCTCCACGAAACATGTCGTGCCACATGTATAGAAAAATTACATGTTAAATATAATTGTATGAACTCCTACTGAAGTGCGATTTCATCTTCATACTTTCATCACGGACAAGTATGATCATATATATATATATATATATATATATATATATATATATATATATATATATATATATATATATATATATATATATATATATATTTTATGTTTCCAGTTAAAAATATAATCTTTTTTATACCCAAATGAGAGAGGAGAAAGATGTAGAGCAATATTCACTATATATACACAAACCAGACATCCAATAAATTCCCAATTATACGCAAAACCAGAGCTTATGGCTCGATTTCCGGTCATCGCACTGTACAGGCCCATATTAACTCCTACGAGATAATCACCTCTCATATTAAGAGTTAATTACCATTAAGATCTATAGCTACGGGTAATGCAAGTCTCCCGACCTTTCATTATACTTCCGTCTCGTGTTAATTAGATGAGAGACAGCAGCCCTTTTGAATTCTATGGGAAGTGACTGTAATAAATGAGAGAACAGGTGATAGATAAGGCAGGTGGGTGGGCGGTGATTGGACGCTTGGGTGATGACGTCAGTTTGTGACGTCACGCAGTTCCGAATCCATGAAGGGGATTAATGTTTGTCCACATCGCCTCTGTAGGATTGGAGGAGGTCTGTTAATGACGTATGGCCTGGGTCGCTAATCACTGTACCATGGGAGGCCTTTGTGTGTGTGTGTGTGTGTGTGTGTGTGTGTGTGTGTGTGTGTGTGTGTGTGTGTGTGTGTGTGTGTGCCAGCCTTAAGATGAGAATAAAGCTCTCTCATACCGGCAGATGTAATCGAGCAACACCAACATTACATGAAAGTCATGGAACGAGACTGACGTGTACATGTGTTGGCAAAAGTAACCCAATAGCGCTTCTTTGTTCTTTCTATGCCAGTGTCCCTGGCAGGAGTGATCGAGCGCACAGTCATCCTCGCTATTGGAAATATAAGTAATTGCAATGATTTTCTATAAATTACTTTTTCTTTTATTATCCCCCCTCGGTTATATCTGACAAACAACTCGAAGGGAGACACTTTCTTTTTTTTTAAATGCGAAAGACGTTTTCTGTTCGAATATAGCGAACGAAAATGACGAAATGTGTGGATAAATCATTTGATCATTTAGGTAGGTGGAGGGGGGGGGGGGGGGGGGGGACGACGTTATGAAGAGAAGCCAAACACACACACACACACGCACACACACACACACACACACACCCTAGACGTCTAATGACGTCAAATGTTGACATCCGACATCAAAATATATAAACATGAACTGGCTATAAGGAAGTCAATAAATACCTAACCTCGAGAGCTGAGACACGAAAAAAAAAAATAAAAGCGAATCATTGACGACATTTGAATGTTAACTTGGACATCAGTCATGACATCAGACGTCAGGAAGTCAACAGCAACTGGATATCATGAATCATGTTTGACGTCAGCTTTGGAGACAATATATCTAGATGATGAAGATAATAAATATACCTTGACATCAAAATTGATGAGTGTCAAGACTTTGAACACCTAATTACTGTCATCTGGTGATACGAGAGGTGATGATGGCCGGGGGGGGAGAGAGAGAGAGGAAGAGAGAGAGAGAGAGAGAGAGAGAGAGAGAGAGAGAGAGAGAGAGAGAGAGAGAGAGAGAGAGAGAGAGAGAGCAGAGATTTTCATCTGTAAATCTAAAGCAACTTGTCACCATCAACTCTCTCTCTCTCTCTCTCTCTCTCTCTCTCTCTCTCTCTCTCTCTCTCTCTCTCTCTCTCTCTCTCTCTCTCTCTCTCTCTCTCTCTCTCTCTCTCTCTCTCTCTCTCTCTCTCTCTCTCTCTCTCCGTGCGTTCTTCCCCCCCTTCTTGTGTTAACACCCAGTTCCTCTTGGTCTGTTCTTCGTCCTGTTCTTCAACCAAGGTTACCCTTCCTCCACTATCATCTTTATCGGCTTCCTTCCTTCCCAACTTTCTCCCTTTCTTTCATTCCTGATCTTCTAATTTTCTTTCACTCCTCCGTCTCTATAGGCTTCATCTCCACACAACATTTTCTTCCTCATCTTCCTCCCTCTCTTTTGTCCTCCAACACCCCAGCCTCATGTATGCTGTCCTCTCATTACTTCCTCTTCTTCCTCGATTCCCCCACCACTAGCATCATCGCCAGAGACCGCCAACACACGCGCTGCAGACCTCCAACACCTCCTCCACAGACCTCCAACACCTCCTCCACAGACCACCAACACCGCCTCGTCTATAGACACCCCTCCCTCCCCAACTACCTCCCCCCGACTGAGCCACGTAACAACCAGTACCGAAGAGGCGGTGCTGTTGACGAACTATTTCTTCATCGTCTCTCTGGTCTCGCCGAAGTCCATGCCCTGCGCGAGACGGCGGGGGATTACACGAGGGTTTTTGTATAATGCCGACATGAGACACCTTCTATACAGAGGCCTCGTCTTTTGATACTACGTCAGGAGCTATGGGTCTTGCAAGTTCTTGTTTTATGACCTGGATATGTCCCCCGTCTCCCTCCACCCCTACTCTGGTGTCGGAGGGTGTGAACGGTATAGGTCTCAGAAGGCATTAAGGAAGGGATGAAAGACTCACCGAAGGCCATTTGGTCCCTATATGACTTTATCTATCACGTAGAATCCCTCTCTTATTCGAGGCTTCGAACCGTCAGTCACGCCGAAGTATGTAAGACCAGATGTCATATGCAATTTATCTCTGTTGTGAGTCTATCAGCTTATTTTGCTGCCGAAGATCATGATCACGTTAATATCTCTACTCATAATACTAGATCTTTAAGAGAGGTTTCTATATATCTAGAAATATACGCTATAACCTATATGATAAAATACACTCTAAACTATATGCATATTGCCCCTATTTGCCACATCCTCTTACCGATTTTTCCATTTATCCACCACTGTTATACTATATAAACTGCTTCTTCACTCCTTTTTAAACGATTCTTTGCTTGATTTTACATCAGTATTACTGGTTGTTCGGTCCCTACATCTTTCGAAGGACTGTTCATTTTCAACCCAACGATTCTGTGTGGAGACCAGTCATTATTCTGTGTGGAGGCCAGTCATTCTGTGTGGAGGCCAGTCATTCTGTGTGGAGACCAGTCATTCTGTGTGGAGACCAGTCATTCTGTGTGGAGACCAGTCATTCTGTGTGAAGACCAGTCTGTGTGGAGACCAGTCATTCTGTGTGGAGACCAGTCATTCTGTGTGAAGACCAGTCTGTGTGAAGACCAGTCATTCTGTGTGAAGACCAGTCTGTGTGGAGACCAACCATTCTGTGTGGAGACCAGTCATTCTGTGTGGAGACCAGTCATTCGAGGATTGACCGTTATAATACCTCCTCCATTAATCGGTTAGTGAATTCTCAGCTTCCTTCCGCCTTCCGCCCTTCGTCTAGCCTTTCTATCTTCAAGAGTCAGGTTTACAAATGCGTGAGCAGATCTGATTAATGTTTTCATTCATCCTACCCATACCATATTATCATTTCAACTGCATGACCCGAGTGGGACATTTTTGGATTTTTCTTTCGCATGTAAGTGTCGGGAAACGACAGAAAGTATGTTATCATATCTCCACAATCCATCCTACCCTCAGTGTCTCGCTACCTTCGGCTGCTTATTCATTTTTCTGTCACTGTTTACTTGCGTCGAATACCTGCCCTGGGTCATTGCAATTCCCCGAAGAATAAGATGATCCAATCAGCGCCACTATGCACTTTCTTTTCCATGATCACTATTCCTATTACATGATGGAGCATCCGTGTTATTGTTACATGAAACTTATTGCTGATGAAGACGGACAATCCACTGCCCAGTTCCCTTCTCTTTTCGTCCTTGCTATCACCACGTCCTTGCTATCACCACGTCCTTGCTATCACCATACCCCTGCTATCATCACCTCCTTGTTATCATCACGTCCTTGTCATCATCACGTCCTCGCTATCAGCACGTCTTTGCTATCAGCACGTCCTTGTTATCATCACGTCCTTGTTATCATCACGTCCTTGCTATCATCACGTCCTTGCTATCATCACGTCCTTGCTATTAACACGTCCTTGCTATCATCACGTCCTTGCTATCAACATGTCCTTGCTATCACCACGCCCTTGTTATCACATGTCATTGCTATGAACATGTCCTTGCTATCAACACGTCCTTGCTATCACCACGCCCTTGTTATCGCACGTCCTTGCTATCAATATGTCCTTGCTACCATCTCGTTCTTGCTATCAACACACCCTTGCTATCATCACGTCCTTGCTATTATCACATCCTTGCTATCATCTATCTTTTCAAGCAGATTAAGTCAGATATCATGTAAATCTTATGGCGACAACTCCAACAATATCTTGTTCAATTTTTCCTCTTGCGATCCTTTCCATTTACTGCCAGTCTGTGTTTATATGATGATCATAGAACCTTCGATCTGAACCAGTTGATGGTAGATGGTAGGCAGCCACCGACCACAGACATGCATTATCAACTCTACCACGTCGGAATATAAGGAACCAGCAAATTAGTGGCTATCAAGTTTCAATCCTTTGACCCAAGTACTCGTCTTTGCTTCCTACCGCCATTAACAGTTGGGCTGCTGTCACTCAGTCCACACAATAGCAATCTCCCCATCTCACACATAACACGACGACACGTAATTCAAACGGCTCATTCCTTATGATTTAGAGTTTCACACGGTGAACGCTATGCACTAACCACTCCTTTTGAAAAGAATGTTGTCGTAGATAGTCTTAAGTAAGTAAGTAAAAGTAAGTAAGTAAGTAAGTAAGTAAGTATGTCCTCGAACTGATATGTATTCCTGACCTCCCTGAGCAAATGGCGAGGCTGTGTTCTTCGTCACCGCCTCATTCTGC